>NW_025745904.1:114877-246871 GCF_021184085.1 Oncorhynchus gorbuscha | reverse complement strand
AAAATATTTAGGTGGTGATGGGATTCAGTTCCATTGCTCCTATTCTAAAGCCAGACAGGGGAGTGCTAATGTTTTGCCAGAGTTAAACTCTGAAGGAAGTCAGATTAGGGTTGGTCGTCATCACCACTAAAAGCCATTATGTAGAACTGAAGGTATTGGAGCAGGGTTCAAATCTCTCTCTTCCTTCCATTTGCACATCCATTTGGTAGAGATTGATTACATTGCACCTGTTTCAGCTGCCCAGGGTGAGTGTGACACAGACGTCATTATGGCCGCACAGTGACGCCTATGGGCCCTTTGTAAAGTTCGGCTAGATCCAAGAGGGCTGCCAAGAGTAGGAGGGAGGGCGGTGTCATGAAGGGTCAATCATCTCAACATTTGGTGCCATTTGGAGTCATGTTCGTGGTACAAACATAGTGACATTCCTGACCATTAGTTCTAATAGGTTAGATGATGGAGCTACAGCTCAACGTACACTGGCTGAGTTTCTTTGAGGGAAGGTTGACGTTGCCTGGAAGTGTTGGCTGTGGGACGTTTTGGGCCAGTTGAGGCACAAAAACAGTTCAGGTCCGTACCGGAACTGGGAAAGCTGATCAAGAAGATCCGGAGAATTCTACACTGAACATTCTGCATTGTCAGAGATGGAGTCGCCATTCCTATAGAAATATAAATTACAGAATGGTTGTTCCATAGAGATCCATTGACCAGACAGTTGACAGAAGCCATGGTATTACTGGCCATGTGAATGCTATACTTAGTAAACAGGCAGTGGTCATGAGACAAGGGGAACTGTTTGCGACTGAGCACCAGAGCAGACGGATCACAAGTTCAATGCCGTATTTTTTAAAACAGGAAGTGAGTCTGTGTTCTGTAAATAATACATTTCAGATTTCGATCCGTACAACAATACAGAACTGAGCGGAAGCCATTTTTTAAAATATTGTTGTTGTGGATTGTCATAGATAGGAACAATCATTTCAAGCGTGTCAACCTTAAATATACAAGTATCATGTCTTTGATGAGTGACTTTTTAAGAGGTGAAAGGAGATGTTCTGCTACAGTAACCCAGTGACTGAGAGGAAAATATGGAGCAGTGTGTCACAATGAGGAAGTGGACATGCATCCTCTGATGAAAAACAACTCCTACTCTCCATAGGAAGTTCCAGACACAGTCCCAGTCCCAGTTCCAGACCCAGTTGTGGACGCAGACCTAGTTCCAGACCCATTTCCGGACCCAGATCCAGTCCCAGACCCAGTCGCAGTTCCAGACCCAGTTCCGGACCCAGACCCAGTCCCAGTTCCAGACCTAGTCCCAGACCCAGTTCCAGACCTACTCCCAGACCCAGTCCAAGACCCAGTTCCAGATGCAGTTCCAGACCCAGTTCCAGACCTAGTCGCAGTCCCAGACCCAGTTCCAGACCTAGTCCCAGACCCAGTTAGAGAACCAGTTCCAGAGCCAGTCCCAGTTCCAGACCCAGTCCAGACCCAGTTCCAGACCCAGATGCAGTTCCAGACCCAGTTCCAGACATAGTCGCAGTTCCAGACCCAGTTCCAGACCTAGTCCCAGACCCAGTTAGAGAACCAGTTCCAGACCCAGTCCCAGACCCAGTTCCAGACCTAGTCCCAGACCCAGTTAGAGAACCAGTTCCAGACCCAGTCCCAGACCCAGTTCCATTCCCAGATCCAGTCCTAGACCCAGGTCCAGACTCAGTTCCAGACCCAGTCGCAGTTCCAGACCCAGACCCAGTTCCGGACCCAGTTCCAGTCCCAGATCCAGTCCCAGATCCAGTTCCAGTCCCAGACCCAGTTCCAGACCCAGACGCAGTTTCAGACCCAGTTCTAGTTCCAGACCCAGACACAAGATCAAAGAGGTGGATACAATAACATGAACAAGATTGCTTTCTCAAGGACATTGGTCAACAAGATGGCTTTTTCAGGGACATTGGTCAAAAAGAGGCCTTTCTCAGGGACATTGATCAACAAGAGGCCTTTCTCAAGGACATTGGTCAAAAGAGGCCTTTCTCAAGACATTGGTCAAAAGAGGCCTTTCTCAAGGACATTGGTCAAAAGAGGCCTTTCTCAAGGACATTGGTCAAAAAAGAGGCCTTTCTCAAGGACATTGGTCAACAAGATGCCTTTCTCAGGGACATTGGTCATTATTATGGGAAACAGTATATATACCATAGTATTGATGGCTAATGTTTTCCAGTAATGCATATCCTCTGAGCTCTGTTGGTTCTCATAATGGGACGAGAAAATCAAACATGCAACTTAATTTTACCAAGAAATATGCATAGCAGATGTTAAAATAGGTTAGCTGGGAGGTTATGCCTCAGGGAACTTAATCATTAAGTATTTTTCAAAGTAATCCCCAATTTGCTTTAAACAAAAAGCAGATGTCTAGAGTTTAGATTTCCACAAACATTGATTAAATCATTACGGTTCATTTCAGCACTTTGGTGTTTTCCCGGCATGAATTATTTGAAGATATTGAAGTTCCCTACTGATGGAAATGACTTTTCTCTCCTGTATGCTTATAACGCTTGTATTAACTTGTAACAGCTTTTATACAGGGGATTCTAGATCTCATATGAATCCAATGAATCAATACAAATAGGAGTGTTTGTAGTGTAACAATCAATACTAATTTCATGCAATAGCAAGATTTGTTCAAAGAACAGATGATGATAAAACAGACATGCATCTTGTCCAATAAAACCACACATGTTGTTTGAAGTGCTGAAATGAACATTGACTTCATTTAAGAGGAGAATGATTTGAAGCCAGACAGTTTTGATACACTACCACTATGGACCAACAGTTTGTCTAGGACTGTGTACTGTCTGTCTCTCATCTGTGTGTATGTTTTAGAGTGAGTGAGTGTGTGTGTGTGTGTATGTTTTAGATGTTTTGTGTGTGTGTGTGTGTGTGTGTGTGTGTGTGAGTGTGTGTGTGTGTGTGTGTGTGTGTGTGTGTGTGTGTGTGTGTGTGTGTGTGTGTGTGTGTGTGTGCGTGTGTGTGTGTGTGTGCGTGTGTGTGTACACTGCGTACACCACGGCCCATCAGTGTTGGTTTCACAACTCAGTACAGAATAACACAAACCAGAAGTGTCACAGCAACGTTTGTTAATGACCTATAATGTCATTACACTTCACAAACATTCAGTACAGCATTCTCCACAATAAAAAGAATAAACAGTTTGGCACCTGTACAATGTCAACACTCAGCGCAAGGAAAAACATTAGATTCATAGAAGAACAGAGAAACATGCCTAAGTTCCTAAGTAGAACTCAGAATTGAGTGGAACACGAAACAGTTTGTTCTATATCCTGTCCCTGACTACCAAAGACCAAATGAACATCACAATGAGTTCAGACACCATCCATAATACATGTCAGACCCAGCCATCAGTTATCATGTATAATGAAAACAGAACTGCAGCTCTACAATATCAAGGTATACAATACTACAACAAAGTTCATGAAAACAGTGCTGACAAAATCCACATGACATACCATGGTTGACAGGTAACTCATGGTTGATAGGTAACTCATGGTTGACAGGTAACTCATGGTTGATAGGTAACTCATGGTTGACAGGTAACTCATGGTTGACAGGTAACTCATGGTTGACAGGTAACTCATGGTTGACAGGTAACTCATGGTTGACAGGTAACTCATGGTTGATAGGTAACTCATGGTTGACAGGTAACTCATGGTAACTCATGGTTGATAGGTAACTCATGGTTGATAGGTAACTCATGGTTGATAGGTAACTCATGGTTGATAGGTAACTCATGGTTGATAGGTAACTCATGGTTGACAGGTAACTCATGGTTGACAGGTAACTCATGGTTGATAGGTAACTCATGGTTGACAGGTAACTCATGGTTGACAGGTAACTCATGGTTGATAGGTAACTCATGGTTGACAGGTAACTCATGGTTGACAGGTAACTCATGGTTGACAGGTAACTCATGGTTGATAGGTAACTCATGGTTGATAGGTAACTCATGGTTGACAGGTAACTCATGGTTGATAGGTAACTCATGGTTGATAGGTAACTCATGGTTGACAGGTAACTCATGGTTGACAGGTAACTCATGGTTGACAGGTAACTCATGGTTGATAGGTAACTCATGGTTGACAGGTAACTCATGGTTGATAGGTAACTCATGGTTGACAGGTAACTCATGGTTGACAGGTAACTCAGGTAACTCATGGTTGACAGGTAACTCATGGTTGACAGGTAACTCATGGTTGATAGGTAACTCATGGTTGATAGGTAACTCATGGTTGATAACTCATGGTTGACAGGTAACTCATGGTTGATAACTCATGGTAACTCATGGTTGATAGGTAACTCATGGTTGACAGGTAACTCATGGTTGACAGGTAACTCATGGTTGATAGGTAACTCATGGTTGACAGGTAACTCATGGTTGACAGGTAACTCATGGTTGACTCATGGTTGATAGGTAACTCATGGTAACTCATGATAGGTAACTCATGGTTGACAGGTAACTCATGGTTGACAGGTAACTCATGGTTGATAGGTAACTCATGGTTGACAGGTAACTCATGGTTGACAGGTAACTCATGGTTGACAGGTAACTCATGGTTGACAGGTAACTCATGGTTGACAGGTAACTCATGGTTGACAGGTAACTCATGGTTGACAGGTAACTCATGGTTGACAGGTAACTCATGGTTGATAGGTAACTCATGGTTGACAGGTAACTCATGGTTGACAGGTAACTCATGGTTGACAGGTAACTCATGGTTGACAGGTAACTCATGGTTGACAGGTAACTCATGGTTGACAGGTAACTCATGGTTGACAGGTAACTCATGGTTGATAGGTAACTCATGGTTGACAGGTAACTCATGGTTGACAGGTAACTCATGGTTGATAAGTAACTCATGGTTGACAGGTAGTTGAGAAACATAAATAGTAGTGAGAAACATAAATACCACGGTTGATAGAACTCCTCCTTGAACATGTTGTATTTCTATATTGGCATATCCATAGACATACATATTGAAATATACAGGAAACACAAATAGTATAGACTCCTCCTTGAAACACATAAATACCCTATTTTGTCCTTCTCTCTATACTCTCAAACTCTCTCTCTCTCTCTCTCTCTCTCTCTCTCTCTCTCTCTCTCTCTCTCTCTCTCTCTCTCTCTCTCTCTCTCTCTCTCTCTCTCTCTCTCTCTCTCTCTCTCTCTCTCTCCGTCTCGTTCTCTTTCTTCGTCTCTCCCTCTCTCCACCCCACTCTCTGCCTCCCTCTCCCCGTCTCTCTCTCTTTCTCCCTCTCTCCACCCCACTCTCTGCCTCCCTCTCCCCGTCTCTCTCTCTTTCTCCCTCTCTCCACCCCACTCTCTGCCTCCCTCTCCCCCGTCTCTCTCTCTTTCTCCCTCTCTCCACCCCACTCTCTGCCTCCCTCTCCCCCGTCTCTCTCTCTTTCTCCCTCTCTCCACCCCACTCTCTGCCTCCCTCTCCCCGTCTCTCTCTCTTTCTCTCTCTCTAACACCCCACTCTCTGCCTCCCTCTCCCCGTCTCTCTCTCTTTCTCCCTCTCTCCACCCCACTCTCCGCCTCCCTCTCCCCCCGTCTCTCTCTCTTTCTCGCTCTCTCCACCCCACTCTGCCTCCCTCTCCCCAGTCTCTCTCTCTTTCTCCCTCTCTCCACCCCAATCTCCGCCTCCCTCTCCCCCCGTCTCTCTCTCTTTCTCGCTCTCTCCACCCCACTCCGCCTCCCTCTCCCCCGTCTCTCTCTCTTTCTCCCTCTCTCCACCCCACTCTCTGCCTCCCTCTCCCCCGTCTCTCTCTCTTTCTTCCTCTCTTCACCCCACTCTGCCTCCCTCTCCCCCTCTCTCTCCACCCCCCCTCTCTCACACACTCTCTCCACCCCACTCTCTGCCTCCCTCTCTCCCTCCCTTCTCTCGCTCTCTCTCTCTTTCCGTCTCATATTCTCTCTCCCCGTCTCTCTCTCTTTCTCCCTCTCTTCACCCACTCTCTGCCTCCCTCTCCCTCTCCCCCTCTCTCTCACGCGCTCTCTCTCCTCCACCTTAAGTATCCACGTGTGAGCAGAATTCTCTCCAGCATTTGGATATGAAGCAACTCTATGAAAAAAATACTTATATACTTAAACAAGACTTACATACATTCAACTATGACAGATAAAACTGAGGCAAAACCAAGGTCATTTTATGTGCCAGACATAAACTCCCACAGAGGGACTAAACCCTAGTCTAGACAGAAGGGAGAAGACCGCTGGACAGGGAAATACACTGACAGGAAATGAACATTCTAATGGGTGGTCCATCTTGTACTACTGTAACATAGTTATAAATAAGTAGCCATCGATGACCATGTAAATTCAAACCACAGACCACAACACATGATAACACATTCAATGCTAATTGCTGTAAAAGAAAACAATTGTAACTGTACACTGTATAAAAAAAATCCACTGTGACGTTTAGTTACTTGTCTTGTCATAAAGAGAGACATAAAGAGCCTGCCAATCTTAATACATAATCCAGTGCTTAAGGTCCATGTACATTAGGTTTCCTTTGTCCTTTACAGAATGGAAGTAATTATATCACCAGAAGGCCCAACAAGTTAATTGCACTGTACTCCTCTTGGTTCAGAGGTTGTTGTAGAGTCTCAGGCTCTTGGGTCAGAAGTTGTTGTAGAGTCTCAGGCTCTTGGGTCAGAGGTTTTTGTAGAGTCTCAGGCTCTTGGGTCAGAAGTTGTTGTAGAGTCTCAGGCTCTTGGTTCAGAGGTTGTTGTAGAGTCTCAGGCTCTTGGTTCAGAGGTTGTTGTAGAGTCTCAGGCTCTTGGGTCAGAAGTTGTTGTAGAGTCTCAGGCTCTTGGTTCAGAGGTTGTTGTAGAGTCTCAGGCTCTTGGGTCATTGGTTTTGTAGAGTCTCAGGCTCTTGGGTCCACAGGTTGAAAGGCTCTTGGCAAGATCTGATTCTCTTGGGTAAAACCCTTTTGTAGTGTCAGGTAGTGTCATTCCTTTTGTAAAGTCTCAGGCTAGTGTAGGGTCAGTGTCCATTCCTTACACTCAAACCCTTAGAGGTAGTGTAGGCCCATTCCTTACAGTCCAGGATGTCCATTCCTTACACTAAAACCCTTAAGGTAGTGTAGGTAGTGTCCATTCCTTTACACAGGTGTCTCTAGTTAAGTGCCATTCCGTCACTAAAACCCTTAAAGTGGATCAGTTGAAGGTAACTGTATTGACCAGATCAAGAGGCTGAGTAGTGCCCCTATAAACGTTCATGTACTTTTTCACCATCATCCAATTGCTGTGTAGGCTACAGCCAAGAAGTTTGAGAAAATGTTCTAGAATATGGTGGGAAAAGAGTTCCAAATTGTCTGCAGCCATTTCAACTGAAAGTTTAACTGCCACTGTGTAACTGTACAGACCCAAGACCCGTGACTTCCGACCTTCAGCCTCAGGCAAACGGGTTGTCTGATCAAGATGGTGGGTGTCACCCCTCTAAACGTTCGTGGTAGCTGTTCTTGCCGTCATGTGTTGGTGTGCCCGTCGATGCTGTAGCAGCGATGCACCTCTGTCAGGGATGACGCCACGTTGAGGCTGAGCGGAAGACATCTGCGTGGGCAAAAGAAACTGGATCCTCTGCTGGTTCCAGTGCCTTCTGCACCTTGGACCTGGAAGGAAGAAAGTCCCATCGACAACAGTTTACACTTCAACGTGACACCTTCAAAGTCATTATGGTTGCAAACAGGTTGTCAACGACACCTTATCAAAGTCATTATGGTTGCATCAGCTTTCAACGTGACACCTTATCAAAGTCATTATGGTTGCATCAGCTTTCAACGTGACACTCTTTCAGGGATGACGCCTTACGTCAAAGTCATTATGGTTGCATCAGCTTTCAACGCTGACACTTATCAAAGTCATTATGGTTGCATCAGCTTTCAACAGTGCCTTATCAAAGTCATTATGGTTGCATCAGCTTTCAACGAAGACACCTTATCAAAGTCATTATGGTTGCATCAGCTTTCAACGTGACACCTTATCAAAGTCATTATGGTTGCATCAGCTTTCAACGTGACACCTTATCAAAGTCATTATGGTTGCATCAGCTTTCAACGTGACACCTTATCAAAGTCATTATGGTTGCATCAGCTTTCAACGCATCAGACACCTTATCAAAGTCATTATGGTTGCATCAGCTTTCAACGTGACACCTTATCAAAGTCATTATGGTTGCATCAGCTTTCAACGCGACACCTTATCAAAGTCATTATGGTTGCATCAGCTTTCAACGCGACACCTTATCAAAGTCATTATGGTTGCATCAGCTTTCAACGTGACACCTTATCAAAGTCATTATGGTTGCATCAGCTTTCAACGCGACACCTTATCAAAGTCATTATGGTTGCATCAGCTTTCAACGTGACACCTTATCAAAGTCATTATGGTTGCATCAGCTTTCAACGTGACACCTTATCAAAGTCATTATGGTTGCATCAGCTTTCAACGTGACACCTTATCAAAGTCATTATGGTTGCATCAGCTTTCAACGCGACACCTTATCAAAGTCATTATGGTTGCATCAGCTTTCAACGTGACACCTTATCAAAGTCATTATGGTTGCATCAGCTTTCAACGCGACACCTTATCAAAGTCATTATGGTTGCATCAGCTTTCAACGCGACACCTTATCAAAGTCATTATGGTTGCATCAGCTCAGCTTTCTGACGGAGAGTTAGTTCAGAATGACGTAATATCCCGCTGAAGTCTTACCTCCCCATTGAAGAAGCAGAAGATGGTGGCAACCAGGAGACCCTGAGGATAGAAAGAGGATACTTCAACACAAGGAAGATAACACTAACCAGCTTGGGACACTACTCTAACTTAACTTCTAGAGTTGACTTAGAAGTTCCAGAAGGTCTCCAGAGTTCTAGAAATTTGAGAATGTTCCAGAGTTGTCCTACCTGGTAGTGCATGAGGATGTTCATAATATAGTCGTAGATCTCCAAGGCGAAGCGTCCCTGGGGTTTGTAGGGGAACAAGACAAACTGGATGCCCAGGAGAGGGACTAGGATCAGGGTGGCTCTCACAGCCTTCATGTAGAGGCTAGATTCAGCTTGATGGGTCACCTAGAATACAATAGAACTTTATTAGTCCATTTGTTACAGCAAATAGAGGAAATGATTTTCTGCTTGTTGGTGGATTACCTTCAGTTTGGTGATGAGGACACGCACAATGTTTAACAGGAAGAACAGATTCACCTGGAGAGAGAGGGGAAGGGAGGGATAGAGAAGGGGGTAGGAGGGAGGGTGAGGGAGGGAGGGGGAGAAGAGACAGAGAGAGACAGAGAGAGAGAGAGAGAGAGACACAGAGAGACAGAGAGAGAGAGAGAGAGAGAGAGAGAGACACAGAGAGAGCCAGAGAGAGAGAGAGAGAGAGAGAGAGAGAGAGAGAGAGAGAGAGAGAGAGAGAGAGAGGGACAGAGAGAGGGACAGAGAGAGGAGAGAGAGAGAGAGAGAGAGAGAGAGAGAGAGAGAGAGAGAGAGAGAGAGAGAGAGAGAGAGAGAGAGAGAGAGAGAGGACAGAGAGAGCCAGAGAGAGAGAGAGAGAGAGAGAGAGAGAGAGAGCCAGAGAGAGACAGAGAGAGCCAGAGAGAGAGAGAGAGAGAGAGAGAGAGAGAGAGAGAGAGAGAGAGAGAGAGAGAGAGAGAGAGAGAGAGAGAGAGAGAGAGAGAGAGAGAGAGAGAGAGAGAGAGAGAGAGAGAGAGAGAGAGAGAGAGAGAGAGGGACAGAGAGAGCCAGAGAGAGAGAGAGAGAGAGAGAGGGACAGAGAGAGCCAGAGAGAGAGAGAGAGAGAGAGAGAGAGAGAGAGAGAGAGAGAGAGAGAGAGAGAGAGAGAGAGAGATTTTGGAAATAAGCCAATGTGTCCAATGAGTCCAGCCAGAGACATGTCCATTATGTCCAAAGTAAATGTACTTAAAATCCCACCCAGAGTATAAAGGAGACCTGAGGTTGATGACTGTTCTGTTTACAGTGATCACACAAGGGGAAGAACAGGGATGGTCATAAACGTTAGTTAATGTACTTGGAATTGTGTCTTAAAGAAGGGCTCACCAGCAGGGCAGCACAGATGGGACCATGGATAATGTAGAGGAGGGAAGTGTTGGAGCTGATCCAACAACTGTGGAGGAGAGAGGGAGATGCCAAGAGATATTTGACTCATGTGGACAACATGGCTTATCCATGAATTACTGTATGTGGCAGAGAATGGCATACTTATCAAAGACCAGAGAGAAAGATATCAAAATACTTACTTATCATTGTAGTAGTAGCTTCGTGCTATTGCATGTATCAATGCAGGTATGAGTGGAAATCCTGGGAGATTATGCAATAATTGATTTAATGGATGACATAATGGACAAACAACTGTAATTCAACATGAAATGAACCTCTAGAAACGTCCCTTAAAAGGCAAGCGTTGTTTAATCGTGTAATAGTTAGTGAATGGTTTCATTAGTTAATAGTTTTGTCGTAACTTCACGTACCCCATCCAAGCAGGTAGTACCACATGAGGTGTTGTTTCTCGGCGAACACAGCCACGACGATGAGTGTGTGCAGGTAGATGCCCTCACACAGCATCCAGAAGTAGTTACAGCCAAACAGGTACAGGTGAATAAACATGATCACCTTACAGCTCACCTGGTGGGGGGTGGGGTAGCAGAACTAGTATCAGCTTGGAATATCCCCTGTCAGTGTCAACCAACAGTCTATGGTTGAGTAGACATTTTTGTCTACTGAGCTTGGAAATGCTTTGCTCATTATTTACATCCTAAGTTAATTCTGTTCTAGTGAAACCGGTTGGGACCTTTAATATATAAACCTTTTATATATTTACACGTTTAATATACACTGCTGTTCAAACGTTTGGGGTCACTTAGAAATGTCCTTGTTTTGGAAAGAAAAGCACATTTCTTGTCCATTAAAATAACATCAAATTGATCAGAAATACAATGTAGACATTGTTAATGTTGTAAATTACTATTGTAGCTGGAAATGGCTGATATTTTATGGAATATCTTCATAGACCTACAGAGGCCCATTATCAGCAACCATCACTCCTGTGTTCCAATGGCACGTTGTGCTAGCTAATCCAAGTTTATCATTTTAAAGGCTAATTGATCATTAGAAAACCCTTTTTCAATTACGTTTTCACAGCTGAAAACTGTTGTGCTGATTAAGGAAGCAATAAAACTGGCCTTCTTTAGACTAGTAGAGTTTCTGGAGCATCAGCATTAGTGGGTACGATTACAGGCTCAAAATGGCTAGAAACAAAGACCTTTCTTCTGAAACTCGTCAGTCTATTCTTGTTCTGAGTAATGAAGGCTATTCCATGTGAGAAATTGCCAAGAAACTGAAGATCTCGTACAATGCTGTGTACTAGTGCAAACTGGCCCTAACCAGAATAGAAAGAGGAGTGGGAGGCCCAGGTGCACAACTGAGCAAGAGGACAAGTACATTAGAGTATCTAGTTCGAGAAACAGACACCTCACAAATCCTCAACTGGCAGCTTCAATAAATAGTACCTGCAAACCACCAGTCTCAACGCCAACAGTGAAGAGATGACTCTGGGATGCTGGCCTTCTAGGCCAATGAGTAAGTGTGTCCAAACTAGAGGTTGACCGATTAATCGGAATGGCCGATTAATTAGGGCCGATATCAAGTTTTCATAGCAATCGGAAATCTGTATTTTTCGGCGCCGATTTGCCGATTAAATTTTTTACAATTTTGTTATACCTTTATTTAACTAGGCAAGTCAGTTAAGAACACATTCTTATTTTCAATGACGGCCTAGGAACAGTGGGTTAACTGCCTTGTTCAGGGGCAGAACAACAGATTTGTACCTTGTCAGCTCGGTGGATCCAATCTTGCTTACAGTTAACTAGTCCAACGCATTAACGACCTGCCTCTCTCTCGTTGCACTCCACAACGCTGCCTGTTACGCGAATGCAGTAAGCCAAGGTAAGTTGCTAGCTAGTATTAAACTTATCTTACAAAAAACAATCAATCATAATCACTAGTTAACTATACATGGTTGATGATATTACTAGATATTCTCTAGCGTGTCCTGTGTTGCATATAATCTGACTGAGCATACAAGCATACAAGTATCTAAGTATCTGACTGGGCGGTGGTAGGCAGAAGCAGGCGCGTAAACATTCATTCAAACAGCACTTTCGTTTGTTTTTCCAGCAGCTCTTCGTTGTGCGTCAAGCATTGCGCTGTTTATGACTTCAAGCCTATCAACTCCCGAGATGAGGCTGGTGTAATCGAAGTGAAATGGCTAGCTAGTTAGTGTGCGCTAATAGTGTTTCAAACGTCACTCGCTCTGAGCCTTCTAGTAGTTGTTCCCCTTGCTCTTCATGGGTAACGCTGCTTCGATGGTGGCTGTTGTCGTTGTGTTGCTGGTTCGAGCCCAGGGAGGAGCGAGGAGAGGGACGGAAGCTATATTGTTACACTGGCAATACTAAAGTGCCTATAAGAACATCCAATAGTCAAAGGTTAGTTAAATACAAATGGTATAGAGGGAAATAGTCCAAACTACAACCTAAAACTTCTTACCTGGGAATATTGAAGACTTATGTTAAAAGGAACCACCAGCTTTCATATGTTCTCATGTTCTGAGCAAGGAACGTTAACGTTAGCTTTCTTACATGGCACATATTGCACTTTTACTTTCTTCTCCAACACTTTGTTTTTGCATTATTTAAACCAAATTGAACATGTTTCATTATTTACTTGAGGCTAAATTGATTTTATTGATGTATTATATTAAGTTAAAATAAGTGTTCATTCAGTATTGTTGTAATTGTCATTATTACAAATAAATAATAAAAATGGTCTGATTAATCGGTTTCGGCTTTTTTGGTCCTCCAATAATCGGCATCGGTATTGAAAAATCATAATCGGCCGACCTCTAGTCCAAACCTTTGACTGGTACTGTATAATTAGTGTTGCTTTGCATACTGACAGGGTTGTACTGTACTAGTCCCTGGTTGTTAGTCATTATACTGACAGGGTTGTACTAGTCCCTGGTTGTTAGTCATCATACTGACAGGGTTGTACTGCACTAGTCCCTGGTTGTTAGTCATCATACTGACAGGGTTGTACTAGTCCCTGGTTGTTAGTCATCATACTGACAGGGTTGTACTAGTCCCTGGTTGTTAGTCATCATACTGACAGGGTTGTACTAGTCCCTGGTTGTTAGTCATCATACTGACAGGGTTGTACTGTACTAGTCCCTGGTTGTTAGTCATCATACTGACAGGGTTGTACTGCACTAGTCCCTGGTTGTTAGTCATCATACTGACAGGGTTGTACTAGTCCCTGGTTGTTAGTCATCATACTGACAGGGTTGTACTAGTCCCTGGTTGTTAGTCATCATACTGACAGGGTTGTACTGTACTAGTCCCTGGTTGTTAGTCATTATACTGACAGGGTTGTACTAGTCCCTGGTTGTTAGTCATCATACTGACAGGGTTGTACTGCACTAGTCCCTGGTTGTTAGTCATCATACTGACAGGGTTGTACTGTACTAGTCCTTGGTTGTTAGTCATCATACTGACAGGGTTGTACTAGTCCCTGGTTGTTAGTCATCATACTGACAGGGTTGTACTAGTCCCTGGTTGTTAGTCATCATACTGACAGGGTTGTACTGTACTAGTCCTTGGTTGTTAGTCATCATATTGCCAGGGTTGTACTAGTCCCTGGTTGTTAGTCATCATACTGACAGGGTTGCTCCACACTAGTCCCTGGTTGTTAGTCATCATACTGACAGGGTTGTACTAGTCCCTGGTTGTTAGTCATCATACTGACAGGGTTGTACTGTACTAGTCCCTGGTTGTTAGTCATCATACTGACAGGGTTGTACTGCACTAGTCTCTGGCTGTTAGACATCATACTGACAGGGTTGTACTGTACTAGTCCCTGGTTGTTAGTCATCATACTGACAGGGTTGTACTGCACTAGTCTCTGGTTGTTAGTCATCATACTGACAGGGTTGTACTGTACTAGTCCCTGGTTGTTAGTCATCATACTGACAGGGTTGTACTGTACTAGTCCCTGGTTGTTAGTCATCATACTGACAGGGTTGTACTAGTCCCTGGTTGTTAGTCATCATACTGACAGGGTTGTACTAGTCCCTGGTTGTTAGTCATCATACTGACAGGGTTGTACTAGTCCCTGGTTGTTAGTCATCATACTGACAGGGTTGTACTAGTCCCTGGTTGTTAGTCATCATACTGACAGGGTTGCACTAGTCCCTGGTTGTTAGTCATCATACTGACAGGGTTGTACTAGTCCCTGGTTGTTAGTCATCATACTGACAGGGTTGTACTAGTCCCTGGTTGTTAGTCATCATACTGACAGGGTTGTACTAGTCCCTGGTTGTTAGTCATCATACTGACAGGGTTGTACTGTACTAGTCCCTGGTTGTTAGTCATCATACTGACAGGGTTGTACTGTACTAGTCCCTGGTTGTTAGTCATCATACTGACAGGGTTGTACTAGTCCCTGGTTGTTAGTCATCATACTGACAGGGTTGTACTGCACTAGTCCCTGGTTGTTAGTCATCATACTGACAGGGTTGTACTAGTCCCTGGTTGTTAGTCATCATACTGACAGGGTTGTACTAGTCCCTGGTTGTTAGTCATCATACTGACAGGGTTGTACTGCACTAGTCCCTGGTTGTTAGTCATCATACTGACAGGGTTGTACTAGTCCCTGGTTGTTAGTCCTCATACTGACAGGGTTGTACTAGTCCCTGGTTGTTAGTCCTCATACTGACAGGGTTGTACTGTACTAGTCCCTGGTTGTTAGTCCTCATACTGACAGGGTTGTACTAGTCCCTGGTTGTTAGTCATCATACTCACAGGGTTGCTCTGCACAAGTCCCTGGTTGTTAGTCATCATACTGACAGGGTTGTACTGTACTAGTCCCTGGTTGTTAGTCATCATACTGACAGGGTTGTACTAGTCCCTGGTTGTTAGTCATCATACTGACAGGGTTGTACTGTACTAGTCCCTGGTTGTTAGTCATCATACTGACAGGGTTGTACTAGTCCCTGGTTGTTAGTCATCATACTCACAGGGTTGTACTAGTCCCTGGTTGTTAGTCATCATACTGACAGGGTTGCTCTGCACTAGTCCCTGGTTGTTAGTCATCATACTGACAGGGTTGTACTAGTCCCTCTGGTTGTTAGCCATCATACTGACAGGGTTGTACTAGTCCCTGGTTGTTAGTCATCATACTCACAGGGTTGCTCTGCACTAGTCCCTGGTTGTTAGCCACCGCTGTCAACCAGATGATGGTGATGACCGAGTTCAACACAAATGAAAAAAATAGGTTTTTGTGGAGCGTTATCCTCTGGCAGCTTAGACTCCTGGTAGGGAAAGAAAGAAAATATCCTTATGTTGAATGGACAACAATGGAAGGGGATCAATGTACCATCTTTATCGAGTTAAACTCCCAAAACTCCTTATAATTACTTTCTCCCAACATAATTTATGACGCTTGTGTCGTTAATGCCTCCTTATGAGTAGGCCAGTATGAGTTTTCCTCCTTCTTCCATAGAAAATAATTCAATTATTCAATCTAAAGTAAGAAAAACACCATATTTCTATATACACTGCTCAAAAAAATTAAGGGAACACTAAAATAACACATCCTATATCTGAATGAATGAAATATTCTTATTAAATACTTCTTTCTTTACATAGTTGAATGTGCTGACAACAAAATCACACACAAATTATCAATGGAAATTAAATTTATCAACCCATGGAGGTCTGGATTTGGAGTCACACTCAAAATTAAAGTGGAAAACCACACTACAGGCTCTCAACTTTGATGTAATGTCCTTAAAACAAGTCAAAATGAGGCTCAGTAGTGTGTGTGGCCTCCACGTGCCTGTATGACCTCCCTACAACGCCTGGGCATGCTCCTGATGAGGTGGCGGATGGTCTCCTGAGGGATCTCCTCCCAGACCTGGACTAAAGCATCCGCCAACTCCTGGACAGTCTGTGGTGCAACGTGGCGTTGGTGGATGGAGCATGATGTCCCAGATGTGCTCAATTGGATTCAGGTCTGGGAACGGGCGGGCCAGTCCATAGCATCAATGCCTTCCTCTTGCAGGAACTGCTGACACACTCCGGCCACATGAGGTCTAGCATTGTCTTGCATTAGGAAGAACCCAGGGCCAACCGCACCAGCATATGGTCTCAAGGGGTCTGAGGATCTCATCTCGGTACCTAATGGCAGTCAGGCTACCTCTAGCGAGCACATGGAGGGCTGTGCGACCCCAAAGAAATGCCACCCCACACCATGACTGACCCACCGCCAAACCGGTCATGCTGGAGGATGTTGCAGGCAGCAGAATGTTCTCCACGGCGTCTCCAGACTCTGTCACGTCTGTCACGTGCTCAGTGTGAACCTGCTTTCATCTGTGAAGAGCACAGGGCGCCAGTGGCGAATTTGCCAATCTTGGTGTTCTCTGGCAAATGCCAAACGTCCTGCACGGTGTTGGGCTGTAAGCACAACCCCACCTGTGGACGTCGGGTCCTCATACCACCCTCATGGAGTCTGTTTCTGACCGTTTGAGCAGACACATGCACATTTGTGGCCTGCTGGAGGTAATTTTGTATGGCTCTGGCAGTGCTTCTCCTGCTCCTCCTTGCACAAAGGCGGAGGTAGCAGTCCTGCTGCTGGGTTGTTGCCCTCCTACGGCCTCCTCCACATCTCCTGATGTACTGGCCTGTCTCCTGGTAGCACCTCCATGCTCTGGACACTACGCTGACAGACACAGCAAACCTTGCCACAGCTCACATTGATGTGCCATCCTGGATGAGCTGCACTACCTGAACCATGTGTGGGTTGTAGACTCCGTCTCATGCTACCACTAGAGTGAAAGCACCGCCAGCATTCAACAGTGACCAAAACATCAGCCAGGAAGCATAGGAACTGAGAAGTGGTCTGTGGTCACCACCTGCAGAACCACTCCTTTATTGGGGGTGTCTTGCTAATTGCCTATAATTTCCACCTGTTGTCAATTCCATTTGCACAACAGCATGTGAAATTGATTGTCAATCAGTGTTGCTTCATAAGTGGACAGTTTGATTTCACAGAAGTGTGATTGACTTGGAGTTACATTGTGTTGTTTAAGTGTTCCCTTTATTTTTTTGAGCAGTGCATTTCTATATAATTTAAAACAGTAGTGGGGAATGCTCTAAGTGAAGATTGTGTTAGTTTTTTATGATCATGTTTTGTAATTTAGTATTTTATTGGGTTTGGTGTTGATATGTGTGTTTATATTGTGCAGGGCTCATTTGAAAAAGACACTTGGTCTCAATATGACACCATGTTAAAATAAAGGTTAATAAAATAAAATACATTACATTTACATTTAACAGGAGCATACTTATGGGCTAACAGAGCAACTTACTTGAAATGGAAAAATATTCCCAATGAGAAGAACAATGACGTCAGCGACAGTCCATGTCCAATCAGAACCAGGTAGTAGAGATTCATCGCTGTCTGAGAAAGAATACACCATGTCAACCTAACATGCATTACAATATAATATGCACAACAACATAACTACATTAAAAAGCTTATCAAAAGGTCACTTGTCTTACCACTCTTCCTGCACTGGTGTATGCCGTACATTTGGTGTAGTTTGTCCATGTCCTGTTGCTCTCCGGGTGTAGAAACCAATTACCCGTTTCACTGCACACTTTGGACGCCATTTCTGGGGATTAGAAACAGAAGGTGAGTGATGTAGTGCATCAACCAACGTGAGTCAACAGAAGAGTGGACAGGTGTGACACCTGCTCATCTCAGCAATCAACGCAGCATTAATTCAAAAGAACGATATCCATTCATGAGAATAACTTTCATCCCTTTATCCATACTAAAATGAACGTTGAAAACAGCAAAGGACATTTCTCGAAAAGCCTAACAGGGAATAGCCAGGCTGACTCGTACATTACCTTATACAGTCATACAATAATCTCTGTTCAATGTCGTTGGGTTGGAGAGACCAGCCAGATTGCAAAATACAGACCTGCTGTGTCAAAGTCTTGGAAGTAGTCTGGACAGTGTTGGTTTGTAGTGAAGCCTGCCTCTGTGTCCTCCCAGCACAGCCAGCCATCCCACGTCCTGTTACAAACTGGCCCTGAGTGAAGGGACACAACAACACAGGCAGTTTAAAGGGATACTTCGGGATTTTGTCAATGAGCATGCTAGCAGATACCCATAGTCATCGCGCTAACGCTAGTTAGCATTGGCTCGCGAAACTACCTCTAACTTCCTTCATACTGCACACATAACAATGGTATCCACAAGTTCATCTGACTCTAGGGAAATAGATTTAGCCAAAATCCAGAAGTATCCCTTTAAGCAAACTTTTAAGTTGAAACTGAAACTAGAAGGTCAGTTCCTTAGAAGGTGCTATTCACTGGGGTTAGGACCATTTCAGTTAAGACTGAAGATTATTTCAAATTAAAATGGAATATGCTAAGAGTAAATTGAAATACTCTACCATGCAAATCATGAGATTGAAATTGAACAAATGTAATTTTTTAAATGTTTTTATTTTACTAGGCAAGTCAGTTAAGAACAAATTCTTATTTTCAATGACAGCCTAGGAACAGTGGGTTAACTGCCTGTT
Source organism: Oncorhynchus gorbuscha (assembly GCF_021184085.1). Taxonomy (NCBI): domain Eukaryota; kingdom Metazoa; phylum Chordata; class Actinopteri; order Salmoniformes; family Salmonidae; genus Oncorhynchus; species Oncorhynchus gorbuscha. The sequence continues at coordinate 228,136 of NW_025745904.1, read as the reverse complement.
CAGGGGCAGAACGACAGATTTGTACCTTGTCAGCTCGGGGATTTGAACTCGCAACCTTCCAGTTACTAGTCCAACACTCTAACCACTAGGCTACCCTGCCGCCCAATGAGCTACCCCATTACAACCTGCACCACACCAACCTTAAGGGACCCTTACCTATTTTGTTGTGTTTGTCGTTTTTCATGATCTTCTGATAGCACTCAAACTGAGCAGTGACTATGGTGTTCCTGGTAACACCGATGTCGTGGTAGACGTTCTGGGTATGGTGCTGCTGGGAATCATTCCCCTCAGGGCTCGCCAACACGCACAGCTGTGAAAAAAATGGCTAACACTCAGAGGAAACGATACACTCACGGACAGGTAAGGAGATGATCATAGAGCATTTTAGAGTTTCAAACCAAATCAAGAGAGTGAAAGTGTGGATTTGAGAGTTAAATATGAGTTATGATCATGTTTTAACAACTTTCAAGAACAACCATATTCACTCTGCATGCCACAGTGAGCTTATAAAAGGCATATCGAGGACAAAGGGTAAATGACTTCACAACTTGGGTGAGTATATTACCTCAGTGACAGAACACAGCAACAGAAGTGAGAATATGCCGTTAGCATCCATCCTGGCTCTGCTGTCAACGGGTCCTGGAGGAGAGATAGAGACAGGTCAGCAGGTCTGTGAACGGTGGAAGGGGTTTTAGTGAGAGGAAAATTTCACTCCCAGCCAAGCGAACTGCTATCTACGGCTCAGAGCCAAGACTGCTTGCAATAATCCCCCTATCGGTCTCTGAGAGAAACAGGGAGAAGAGGGAGAGAGATCACAGTCATAATAATACACTAAAACAAGTTTTTTTCAAGAAGACCTTTATAGATGGATCTAGATGAACCATTCATATGATTGAATGCTATGTCACTCATATGATAAATGAATTACATTATTATCAATGACATTGTCACTTATATGAATGTTATGTCCAGGGGCGCAACTTTCACTGTGGACAAGGGGGACATGCCCCCCCACACATTCTGAAATTGCATTTTTGTCCCCCCAGTTTTACCGTTGGAATGTGATACAAAACGAGGCAATGGTCTGCTTTAGGCCCATGCGTTAAAAAAATATGAATGTCCCCCTCACACACTTCTAAAACCAAAGTTGCACCCCTGGTTATGTCACCACTGACGTAGCCAACTACCTTATCACATCCATGTCAGTAAACAAGATGTCTGAGTCTATTTCCAAATACACTTGTTTTGGTTTGAAAGCATTAAAGAGACACGTGTTGATGTGATGAAGCCATCAATCACACAGAACTGAACCCAGAACCGGCCCCTTTGATCCTTTCCTCAATAATAAATCACACATGGAGGTGCAGCCCAATAGCATCTGTGAAGAGAACAGCACCAACTGAAAAATATACTACCCGTAAACCTAAGATACCGTACATAGCGAGTAGTGGGTAATATAAATCTTCTATCACATACATTCAGGTCCAGAACTATTCGGACATTGACCAAGTTATTATTATTTTAACTGTCAACCAAAGTTGAAATCAATTCATGAATATAACCCGAAAGGGCAGATTTTCAGCTTTAATTTGAGGGTATTTACCTCCAAATCGGGTGAATGGTGTAGGAATTACAGCACTTTTTATATGTGACCCCATTTTAAGGGACCAAAAGTCATTGGAAATTGGCTGCTCAGCTGTTCCATGGCTAGCTGTGTGTTATTCCCTCATTCGTTCATTTATAAGCAATCAGATGAAAGATCTAGAGTTGATTTCAAGTGTGTCATTTGCATTCGGACTCTGTTGCTGTTAACCCTCAACATGAAGTCTGTCACTGCCAGTGAAGCAAGCCATCATGAGGCTGACATTTCAAAACAAACCCATCAGAGAGAGAGTAAAAACATGAGATGTGGCCAAATCAACTATTTGGTACTTTCTGAAAAAGAAAGAACACACTGGTGAGCTCAGGAACACCAAAAGGCCCGGAAGACCACGGAAAACAACTGTGATGGATGACAGAATCATTATTTCCCTGGTGACAAGAAACCTCTTCACAACAGTTGTCCAGATCAAGAACACTCCACAGGAGGTAGGTGTATCTGTGTCAACGTCAACAATCAAGAGAAAACTTCACCAGAGTAAATACAGACGGTTTAGCACAAGATGTAAACCACTGGCAAGCCTCAAAAACAGGAAGACCAGATTAGAGTTTGCCAAATAACATCTAAGAAAACCTGTACAGTTCTGGACAACATCCTATGGACAGATGAGACAAATATCAACTTGTACCAGACGGCTGGAAAGAGAAGAGTACGCAGAAGGGAAGGAACTGCTCATGATCCGAAGCATACCACCTCATCTGTGAATCATGGTGGAGGGGGGTGTTATGGCCATATATGGCTGCCAATGGAATTGGTTCCCTTGTAATTCAGATTCAGCCAAATGCTTCAAAACTCATTGGACGTCGCTTCACAGTGCAGATGGACAATGACCCGAAGCATACTGTGAAAGCAACCCAATGCTTTTTAAGGCAAAGAAGTGGAATGTTCTGCAATGGCCAAGTCAATCACCTGACCTGAATCCAATTGAGCATGCACTTCCCTTGCAGAAGGCAAAACTGAAGGCAAAATGCCCCAAGAACAAGCAGGAACTGAAGACAGCTGCAGTAAAGGCCTGACGGAGCATCACCAGAGAAGAAACCCAGCATCTGGTGATGTCTATGGGTTACACACTTCAGGCAGTTATTGACTGCAAAATATTTTTTTTAACTCACAATTTAATTTACGATTATGTTAGTTTGTCCAATGACTTTGAGCCCCTAAAATTGGGGGGTCACATATAAAAAGTGCTGTCATTTCTACACCGTTCACCCGATTTGGAGGTAAATACCCTCAAATTAAAGCTGAAAGTCTGCACTTTCAGCTCACATTCATTATTTAATTTCAATGTAATTTATTTTCAACTCCAATATGCTGTGTTTCCTTCCAAATCCATTGTGGTGGCGTACAGAGCCAAAATGATAATAACTTGGTCAATGTCCAAATATGTATATAAATCCACAGGGATCTGGGCTACTCAAACTCCCACCGCTGGACATTAATGCATTAGCTATCTTTTTCTAAAACAAAAACAGAGCTAGCGATGGTCGTTCCCAAACATGCAGCGTCTGGTTTAAACCATCAGCTTGGCAATAAGACAAAAGCACTTCTCTTCTCTGAAGCCAAGCAGAATAACAGCAGGCCCAACCATGATAACCTTGTGCCCTTCCTGAAGCACCAGGGAGGAACACCAGGAGGGGCCTGAGAGACATGTCAGGGTTTCCTCTCCAAGCTTTCCTGGGTCATAACATGAAGGGTTGAGTCGGCCAACACCCCAAAGGTTCTACAGTACCAAATTAATGGAATTCATGAGGGGTGAGGAGAGAGAGAGCTTGGCAGAACCAAGGAAACATGGAGGTATTTACCCCCTCCCCCTACCATCCTCTCTCTCTCCTTCTCCTCTCCCTGTCTCTCTCTATCCCTCTCACTCTTTCTCCCCCCTCTCCTTCTCACTTTCCTGCAGTAGCCCCATCCCAGCCCTCCTAAATCAGGAAGCACTTGTCAACCCTCTGACAGTTTGTTTAACTTATGTCCTTCTCCAACACACCCCTGGAAATGTACCCAAACCTTTCCACTGTCCAAAACCCTAGTCACCACACAGTGCTTTCTCTCTTAAAGGGGCACTTCAGGGGCACCAAGCCCATTCCACTGTGTAGCTCAGACACCTGAAGATGAAAGTGTTGTTGCACTCGTTTTGTTACAGCATGCCCTGCAACCAGTGCTTGACTTGGACTGAAATAGGTGCCTGTACTGTTGATATTTAGATGCAGGAGCCCCACAACACTTTTGAGCTAATATTCTATATGAAGAACTGGAGCTCAAGCAGTAGAAACGTCAGCTCCGGTGAGCTCCTGCCCAAGTCAAGCACCGTCTGCATCTGTATGTATAGTATTGAAATAAGATAAACCTTTTGTCAGTGTGTGTGTGTGTGTGTGTGTGTGTGTGTGTGTGTGTGTGTGTGTGTGTGTGTGTGTGTGTGTGTGTGTGTGTGTGTGTGTGTGTGTGTGTGTGTGTGTGTGTGTGTGTGTGTGTGTGTGTGTACTCTCACATCTCATCTCTTTGGAATGGAATCTTTTCACATCAATGAATTGCAGCAAAACCAATCACCAATGTGTGTACATTTTACATGGTGCTGCTTCTGAAATCAGAACCAAAGCCTTCTATCAATCTGTTTAGACTGACCATGGTGCTTTTGTAACCACGTAACCATGGCAATGAGACGTTTGCCAGCAGACATCTGCAGTCCAGACTATTTCGTAACAGGCAGTGTGCGCCATTCAGCAGGCATCAAGAAGTGGCTTCCAGACATGCTACAAACTGTCTGAATCTCCCTGACAACAGTTAGTGAAGGTTCTATTACCCTGAGAAGGACCAATGTCATCATAGAACTCAGTGAAGCTGCGCAACCAGCCAATATGTGGCATTGTAATGCTCAAAAGAAAGAACATTAAAATAACAAGATGACAAGTTGGTAGAAAAGCGATGAAACTTCTATAGTATCACCTTGTGTGTGAAGGATATAGCCGTTGATATGTGTTATTTCCTTTGTTCATATTGTCTCCCTGCCTTTCGTGAAGTTTTCTTTCTAGAAGTGCATATATTCCTGCCGTGCTGCATCACACCATGGCCAGCCCTATCTATCTAAACCATATTATCCCTTAGCATCATCATCATTTTCAAACTCCCTCTAACATAACAATGCAGATAACAACAACAACAACAACAACAACAACAACAACAGCAACAGGGTTGGAGTGGACGTAAACCGTGATGTTTAAACCACTGTTCTTCAGAGGCACTCTGCATGGTTGATCAAGCTTTATTAGCTCTTGACCCAATCTTAACAATCAACAATATACTATCACTTTATTATCATTAGGCCTATTTGTGTAGACAGTTGTATTCTGATCCACCTTGATAGCCTACCCAAACCCAATCAGAACCAATTCCAGAAAGAGACCAGAAATGATTCCAATCTGTCATTCTGCTGGACTGGAATTCATTAAAATGTGTCTTACCTTACTGAAAAATGTAGTCTTCAAATGAAAAGAAAATAGCGAATTCTGCTTTTCCCGACCCTTTTTCCAGAGCCCTAATAGTCCGGTTGTCCTAATGGTTCAATCCAGTGTGCGCTACGGTAAAAGCGAGGAGAGGAGCTCGAGCTTCAAATTGAAATTGATCCACTACAGTGGCATCCTGTGACATCATCACAAACCGCCTCTTCCTTCCGAGGGTCTCATCCCCTTTTGGACTGCTGATGTCAGAATGCCCTCAATCTGGCTCTGATTTAGACTATTTTACATCTCTATATTCCTTGGGAGTGTCACATTTCGACTACAATTGAATTAGGCTGACCGACATTTTCCAAATTTGATAGGCCTATACACATTTTTTAAATGATCAAATAAGCTAAAAACGTCTTAAATATATATTGTTGAATGTAACCTAAAACATATACTTTACTTACTTGATCCATCTACCCATTACTTTGACCAAAAATAAGCGCACACTTTTTTCTCCTTGCTTAAAGTCCAATACTGCCTCTCTGTGGGGTAAACATGGAACGGCAAGGGACACAAACACGCACATACTGTACAGACACTCTTAACACACACATTATTTGTTGTTGTATTGTTTGAATGTTATTTCATTTTGTTGTATTTAAATGTATTTAACATTTGTGTGACTGTTTTTTAAATGTATTGCATGTTTTACCCCTGGAGGAGTAGCTGCTGCTTCTGCAAAAGTTAATGGGGATCCAAATAAACAAGTTGAGCCACATTAGTTGACTTCCATGTTTCTCTCTGAATGTTCAGTAATGTTGCATCCTCCTGAACAAACCCCAGGTTTAAATCTTAATTATAAACTGGGTTGTTTGAGCCCTGAATGCTGATTTGACCTTCATTTAACTAGGCAAGTCAGCTAAGAACAAATTCTCATTTTCAATGACAGCCTAGGAACAGTGAGTTAACTGCCTTGTTCAGGGGCAGAACAACAGATTTGTACCTTGTCAGCAAGGGGATTTGAACTTGCAAGCTTTTGGTTACTCGTTCAATGCGCTAACCACTAGGCTATGCTGCCACCCTTGATTGGCTGACAGCCGTGGTATATCAGACCGTATAACACGAGTATGACAAAACATGTATTTTTACTGCTCTAATTACATTGGTAACCAGTTTCTAATAACAATTAAAGCACCTCAGGGGTTTGCAGTATGTTGGCCGTTGTATGTTGGCCAACCTCCGTGCCTTAGTGCTGAATTATAATGTAGTTATAGAGGGTATCCATAAGACGGATCTTTGTTAGATACAGATATTGGAACTGGCAAGGAAAAAAGACAACTTGAAACCACTGAAAGCTGATGTGAATATTTGTTTGTACAGTATCCTTGCTTTCAATTGGCACTACTTCACGTAGCCTAATCAATTCCACTCACAGAACCATCTGTAGCCTACACAGAATTGGATTTACCATGACACTGAATCAAAATCCACTGCAGAAAGGTCACCTATTTCATGGCCTGCCAGTCATTGTAGAGAGTCATTTCCTGAACCCAGACACAGCTTTGATCAATTTTGACCCATTTAATTCTCGGGATGAAAATGTACAAATTAACAAGTGGCATTTACATGTCACTCCAAGGGGTCTTTGAGTCTAAAGGCAATAAAAAAAATCCTTAACTTGTGTGAAGCCTACTGAAGCAAAGGGATTGTAATGCAAAAGGAACTGAGAGAATGATTAGTGAAGCTCTGATGGTGTTTCTGATGTTTCTAAGGATAAGAGACAAACTCATTAGCTCTCTTATGGGATAACTCAGATTAAAGCATAACATGAACGTTTCATATTTATTCTAATGACATTGCTCACTGCGTTTGACACAATAGCTATTTCAAAACCCTTAAATTATCCTTATAAAGGGCGCTCAGTCATTGCTAAGCATCTATAAAATCTCTTAGAACACAACCACTGGTCATTAAATCAGCCATAAAAACATGTCTTGTTTTCAGCTGTTGCTCCATGACATTAAAACACCCAATTATTCTGCTGCATGAAGTACTTATTTCATTGACTTCATTCATCCATGTAATTAGTGGTGCAAATCTCCGCTCACACGCGTGTTCTCTGTACCAACTTCATTGCTAACACATCAACAGGGCCATTTTCGAAAAAATAACGCAGTGGCTGGAGAAGTGGTGAGATGTTTTCATACACTGTTATTGTTGGATGTAAGGTTAAATGTGGAGGGACTGAGAGACCCTTTACGAAGCCATACAAGGAAGGTAGGTCTCTCGTGACAGATTGTTATGTTAACATAAAAGGAGTAGCTGGCCAGTGTGTAACAGTATCATTTTAAACCGTCCCCTCGCCCATACCCGGCGCGAACCAGGGACCTTCTGCACACATCGACAACAGTCACCCACGAAGCATCGTTACCCATCGCTCCACAAAAGCCACGGCACTTGCAGAGCAAGGGGAACTACTACTTCAAGGTCTCAGAGCAAGTGACGTAACCGATTTAAACGCTATTTAGCGCACACCGCTAACTAAGCTAGCCGTTTCACGTGCACAGGAGATTTGGTTCTTGGTTCTGAGATTAGGCCTTCCAGGACTTCAGGAGGAAAGAGCATTTGAGCGATTTTTCCCTGGAATGTTGAGAATACATTCTGGAAGCCATGAAACCTGTCAATCAACATGGTCAAGAAGAGTAGAGTGCATTTAAACTAGGCTGTCCAACCAGCATACAGCCTGAGAAGAGTAGAGTGCATTTAAACTAGGCTGTCCAACCAGCATACAGCCTGAGAAGAGTAGAGAGCATTTAAACTAGGCTGTCCAACCAGCATACAGCCTGAGAAGAGTAGAGAGCATTTAAACTAGGCTGTCCAACCAGCATACAGCCTGAGAAGAGTAGAGAGCATTTAAACTAGGCTGACCAACCAGCATACAGCCTGAGAAGAGTAGAGAGCATTTAAACTAGGCTGTCCAACCAGCATACAGCCTGAGAAGAGTAGAGTGCATTTAAACTAGGCTGTCCAACCAGCATACAGCCTGCCTTTAAACTAGAAGAGTAGAGTGCATTTAAACTAGGCTGTCCAACCAGCATACAGCCTGAGAAGAGTAGAGAGCATTTAAACTAGGCTGACCAACCAGCATACAGCCTGAGAAGAGAGCATTTAAAGAGCATTTAAACTAGGCTGTCCAACCAGCATACAGCCTGAGAAGAGTAGAGAGCATTTAAACTAGGCTGTCCAACCAGCATACAGCCTGAGAAGAGTAGAGAGCATTTAAACTAGGCTGTCCAACCAGCATACAGCCTGAGAAGAGTAGAGAGCATTTAAGAGAGCATTTAAACTAGGCTGTCCAACCAGCATACAGCCTGAGAAGAGTAGAGAGCATTTAAACTAGGCTGTCCAACCAGCATACAGCCTGAGAAGAGTAGAGATTTAAACTAGGCTGTCCAACCAGCATTGAGAAGAGAGTAGAGTGCATTTAAACTAGGCTGTCCAACCAGCATACAGCCTGAGAAGAGTAGAGTGCATTTAAACTAGGCTGTCCAACCAGCATACAGCCTGAGGGCAAAACAATCAAAACCAGAATCCAGAAGTGTCAGGTGTCAGGGAGTAACACAAAACAAAGTTCTTCTTGAATTCTGATATGGTTTTAAACTTTTATATACTCACAGATTGGAACCACTACTTCTGAAACTCTAACCCCACATCCCCAGTCAATCTCCTGGGAGCTAAAGGTGCCTTCTATATTTGTTTTATTAAACTAGGCAAGTCAGTTAAGAACAAATTCTTATTTACAATGACAACCTACCCCATGCAACTCTGGGTCAATTGTGCACCGCCCTATGGGACACCCAATCATGGCCAGATGTGATACAGCCTGGATACAAACCAGGGACTGTAGTGACACCTCTTCCACTGAGATGTAGTACCTTAGACCTCTGCGCCACTCGGGAGCTATACCAAGTCTGGCAACCATGAAGCATCATTTTGACAAGCAGTGCACGACATCTGGGCCCTGGTTAAACATAAGCTGGCTGAGACATCTGCCTGCCTGAGACATAAGCCACAGAGTGTGGCACATGCCACCCCATCCACTGACTCAAGCTGAAGGAAAATGAGCATGTTATTTATTCATGGTAGAGTAGATACACTGACAGTTGGCACAGTCAGACAGACAAGTGAATCACTTACTCACTAGAAGTGTCTCCGATATGTGACAAATCATTGCTGTGTCGCCTCAGGACAGTGTTCTCAGAATCACTAGTGCTTCAACTGTACCTGTCACCTAGACTGTTATTAGAATCCTGTCTACGGAGGGATTGAGGGAGGAAGAGAAGGGAAAAGACTATTAGACTGTTATCCTGTCTATGGACAACCACCTAAAAGAAAGCGATTCCCAAACCTTGCGTAACAAAGCCATCACCTAAAGAGAGATGAACCTGGAGAAGAGTCCCCTAGGCAATCTGGTCCTGGGGCTCTGTTCACAAACATAAACACACCCCACAGAGCCCCAGGAGAGCAACACAATTAGAGCCAACCAAATGAGAAAAAAGAAGATAATTACTTGACACATTGGAAAGAATTAATTAAAAAACAGAGCAAACTGGAATGCTAGTTGGCCCTAAACAGAGTGTACACAGTGGCAGAATACCTGACCACTGTGACTGATCCAAAATTAAGGAAAGATTTGGCAATGTACAGACTCAGTGAGCATAGCCTTGCTATTGAGAAATGCCGCCATGGCAGACCTGGCTCTCAAGAGAAGACAGGATATGTGCACACTGCCCACAAAATGAGGTGGAAACTGAGCTGCACTTCCTAACCTCCTGCTAAATGTATGACCATATTAGAGACACATATTTACCTCAGATTACACAGATCCACAAAGAACTTGAAGTCAAACCCAATTTTAATAAACTTGTAACGTCGTTCTTCGTTTGCCGAAAGAGAGTCGGACCGAAATGCAGCGTGGTGGTTACTCATGTCTTTAATGAAGAAAACGGAACGATACATGAAATAACTGATAAATACAAAAACAACAAACGGAACGTGAAACCTATTACAGCCTATCTGGTGAACACTACACAGAGACAGGAACAATCACCCACGAAATACACAGCGAAACCCAGGCTACCTAAATACGGTTCCCAATCAGAGACAACGAGAATCACCTGACTCTGATTGAGAACCGCCTCAGGCAGCCAAGCCTATGCAACACACCTACTCAGCCGTAATCCCAATAATTACAAAAAACCCAATACGAACCACAACATATAAACCCATGTCACAACCTGGCCTGACCAAACATATAACGAAAAGACAAAATACAATGACCAAGGCGTGACAGAACCCCCCCCCCCCCTAAGGTGCGGATTCCCGGACGCACCTCAAAACCATAGGGAGGGTCAGGGTGGGCGTCTGTCCATGGTGGCGGTTCCGGCTCGGGACGTGGACCCCACTCCATTAATGTCCTAGTTCCCCTTCCCCTTCGCATCCTGGGATAATCCACCCGCCGACAATGGCCTAATAGCCCTCACCCAGAACCCCACAGAACTGAGGAGCAGCTCGTGACTGAGGGACAGCTCGGTACTGAGGGGCAGCTCGGGACTGAGGGGAAGCTCGGGACTGAGGGGCAGCTCGAGACTGAGGGGCAGCTCGAGACTGAGGGGAAGCTCGAGACTGAGGGGCAGCCCGGAACTGAGGGGCAGCCCGGAACTGAGGGGAAGCCCAGTACTGAGAGGAAGCCCAGTACTGAGAGGAAGCCCAGTACTGAGATGAAGCTCAGGTAGGTAGTAGGCTCCGGTAGATCCTGGCTGGCTGGCAGATCTGGAAGATTCTGGTTGACTAGCAGATCTGGAAAAGACTGGTTGACTGGCAGATCTGGAAGAGACTGGTTGACTGGCAGATCTGGAAGAGACTGGTTGACTGGCAGATCTAGAAGAGACTGGTTGACTGGCAGATCTAGAAGATCATGGCTGACTGGCGGATCTAGCTGCTCTATGCAGACTGGCAGCTCTTTGCAGACTGACAGCTCTTTGCAGACTGACAGCTCCTTGCAGACTGGCAGCTCTTTGCAGACTGGCAGCTCTTTGCAGACTGACAGCTCTTTGCAGACTGACAGCTCTGGCTGCTTCGAACAGACTGACAGCTCTGACTGCTTCATACAGACTGACAGCTCTGGCTGCTTTATGCTGACTGACAGCTCTGACTGCTCCATGCAGGCTGACAGCACCCTGCAGACTGGCAGCTCCTTGCAGACTGACAGCTCCTTGCAGACTGACAGCTCCTTGCAGACTGACAGCTCTGGCTGCTTCATGCAGACTTTTAAATTTTATTTTTATTTCACCTTTATTTAACCAGGTAGGCTAGTTGAGAACAAGTTCTCATTTGCAACTGCAACCTGGCCAAGATAAAGCATAGCAGTGTGAACAGACAACACAGAGTTACACATGGAATAAACAATTAACAAGTCAATAACACAGTAGAAAAAATGGGCAGTCTATATATAATGTGTGCAAAAGGCATGAGGAGGTAGGCGAATAATACAATTTTGCAGATTAACACTGGAGTGATAAATGATCAGATGGTCATGTACAGGTAGAGATATTGGTGTGCAAAAGAGCAGAAAAGTAAATAAATAAAAACAGTATAAAAACAGTATGGGAATGAGGTAGGTGAAAATGGGTGGGCTATTTTCCTATAGACTATGTACAGCTGCAGCGATCGGTTAGCTGCTCGGATAGCTGATGTTTGAAGTTGGTGAGGGAGATAAAAGTCTCCAACTTCAGCGATTTTTACAATTGTTCCAGTCACAGGCAGCAGAGTACTGGAACGAAAGGCGGCCAAATGAGGTGTTGGCTTTAGGGATGATCAGTGAGATACACCTGCTGGAGCGCGTGCTACGGATGGGTGTTGCCATCGTGACCAGTGAACTGAGATAAGGCGGAGCTTTACCTAGCATGGACTTGTAGATGACCTGAGCCAGTGGGTCTGGCGACGAATATGTAGTGAGGGCCAGCCGACTAGAGCATTCAAGTCGCAGTGGTGGGTGGTATAAGGTGCTTTAGTGACAAAACGGATGGCACTGTGATAGACTGCATCCAGTTTGCTGAGTAGAGTGTTGGAAGCCATTTTGTAGATGACATCGCCGAAGTCGAGGATCGGTAGGATAGTCAGTTTTACTAGGGTAAGCTTGGCAGCGTGAGTGAAGGAGGCTTTGTTGCGGAATAGAAAGCCGACTCTTAATTTGATTTTCGATTGGAGATGTTTGATGTGAGTCTGGAAGGAGAGTTTGCAGTCTAGCCAGACACCTAGGTACTTATAGATGTCCACATATTCAAGGTCGGAACCATCCAGGGTGGTGATGCTAGTCGGGCATGCGGGTGCAGGCAGCGATCGGTTGAAAAGCATGCATTTGGTTTTACTCGTTTAAGAGCAGTTGGAGGCCACGGAAGGAGTGCTGTATGGCATTTAAGCTCGTTTGGAGGTTGGATAGCACAGTGTCCAATGACAGGCCGAAAGTATATAGAATGGTGTCGTCTGCGTAGAGGTGGATCAGGGAATCGCCCGCAGCAAGAGCAACATCATTGATATATACAGAGAAAAGAGTCGGCCCGAGAATTGAACCCTGTGGCACCCCCATAGAGACTGCCAGAGGACCGGAAAGCATGCCCTCCGATTTGACACACTGAACTCTGTCTGCAAAGTAATTGGTGAACCAGGCAAGGCAGTCATCCGAAAAACCGAGGCTGTTGAGTCTGCCGATAAGAATATGGTGATTGACAGAGTCGAAAGCCTTGGCGAGGTCGATGAAGACGGCTGCACAGTACTGTCTTTTATCGATGGCGGTTATGATATCGTTTAGTACCTTGAGTGTGGCTGAGGTGCACCTGTGAGCGGCTCGGAAACCAGATTGCACAGCGGAGAAGGTACGGTGGGATTCGAGATGGTCAGTGACCTGTTTGTTGACTTGGCTTTCGAAGACCTTAGATAGGCAGGGCAGGATGGATATAGGTCTGTAACAGTTTGGGTCCAGGGTGTCTCCCCTTTGAAGAGGGGGATGACTGTGGCAGCTTTCAATCCTTGGGGATCTCAGACGATATGAAAGAGAGGTTGAACAGGCTGGTAATAGGGGTTGCGACAATGGCGGCAGATAGTTTCAGAAATAGCGGGTCCAGATTGTCAAGCCCAGCTGATTTGTACGGGTCCAGGTTTTGCAGCTCTTTCAGAACATCTGCTATCTGGATTTGGGTAAAGGAGAACCTGGAGAGGCTTGGGTGAGGAGCTACGGGGGGCGGAGCTGTTGGCCGAGGTTGGAGTAGCCAGCTGTTGAGAAGTGCTTATTGAAGTTTTCGATAATCATGGATTTATCGGTGGAGACCGTGTTTCCTAGCCTCAGTGCAGTGGGCAGCTGGGAGGAGGTGCTCTTGTTCTCCATGGACTTCACAGTGTCCCAGAACTTTTTGGAGTTGGAGCTACAGGATGCAAACTTCTGCCTGAAGAAGCTGGCCTTAGCTTTCCTGACTGACTGCGTGTATTGGTTCCTAACTTCCCTGAACAGTTGAATATCACGGGGCTATTCGATGCTATTGCAGTCCGCCACAGGATGTTTTTGTGCTGGTCGAGGGCAGTCAGGTCTGGAGTGAACCAAGGGCTGTATCTGTTCTTGGTTCTGCATTTTTTGAACGGAGCATGCTTATCTAAAATGGTGAGGAAGTTACTTTTAAAGAATGACCATGCATACTCAACTGACTGATGAGGTCAATGTCCTTCCAGGATACCCGGGCCAGGTCGATTAGAAAGGCCTGCTCACAGAAGTGTTTTAGGGAGCGTTTGAGAGTGATGAGGGGTGGTCGTTTGACTGCGGCTCCGTGGCGGATACAGGCGATGAGGCAATGATCGCTGAGATCCTGGTTGAAGACAGCAGAGGTATATTTGGAGGGCCAGTTGGTCAGGATGACGTCTATGAGGGTGCCCTTGTTTACAGAGTTAAGGTTGTACCTGGTGGGTTCCTTGATGATTTGAGTGAGATTGAGGGCATCTAGCTTAGATTGTAGGACTGCCGGGTGTTAAGCATATCCCAGTTTAGGTCACCTAACAGAACAAACTCTGAAGCTAGATGGGGGGCGATCAATTCACAAATGGTGTCCAGGGCACAGCTGGAAGCTGAGGGGGGTCGGTAGCAGGCGGCAACAGTGAGAGACTTGTTTCTGGAGAGAGTAATTTTCAAAATTAGTAGTTCAAACTGTTTGGGTATGGACCTGGAAAGTATGACATTACTTTGCAGGCTATCTCTGCAGTAGACTGCGACTCCGCCCCCCTTTGGCAGTTCTATCTTGACGGAAGATGTTATATTTGGGTATGGAAATCTCTGAATTTTTGGTGGCCTTCCTGAGCCAGGATTCAGACACTGCAAGGACATCAGGGTTAGCAGAGTGTGCTAAAGCAGTGAGTAAAACAAACTTAGGGAGGAGGCTTCTGATGTTGACATGCAGAAAACCAAGACTTTTTCGATCACAGAAGTCAACAAATGAGGGTGCCTGGGGACATGCGGGGCCTGGGTTTACCTCCACATCACCCGCGGAACAGAGAAGGAGTAGTATGAGGGTGCGGCTAAAGGCTATCAAAACTGGTCGCCTAGAGCGTTGGGGGCATAGGATAAGAGGAGCAGGTTTCTGGGCATGGTAGAATATATTCAGGGCATAATGCGCAGACAGGGGTATGGTGGGGTGCGGGTACAGCGGAGGTAAGCCCAGGCACTGGGTGATGATGAGAGAGGTTGTATCTCTGGACATGCTGGTTGTAATGGGTGATGTCACCGCATGTGTGGGGGTGGGACAAGGGAGGTAACAGGGGTATGCAGAGTGGATCTAGGGGCTCCATTGTGAACAACCTGAACAACAGTATACAAGGCATATTGACATTTGAGAGAGACATACAGCGAGGCATACAGTAATCACAGGTGTTGAATTGGGAAAGCTAGCTAAAAACAGTGGCTGCTCCATGCAGGCTGACAGCACCCTGCAGACTGGCAGCTCCTTGCAGACTGACAGCTCCTTGCAGACTGACAGCTCCTTGCAGACTGACAGCTCTTTGCAGACTGACAGCTCTGGCTGCTTCATGCAGACTGACAGCTCTGACTGCTCCATGCAGGCTGACAGCACCCTGCAGACTAGCAGCTCAGGCTGCTCCGAACAGGCAGGAGGCTCCGACAGCGCTGTAGAGGAGGAAGGCTCTGATAGCGCTGAACAGGCGGGACACTCCGACAGCGCAGGAGGGAAGGAAGGCTCTGATAGCGCTGAACAAACAGGAGACTCCGCTAGCGCAGGAGAGGAGAAAGGCTCCGACAGCGCTGGAGAGGTTGGAGACTCCGACAGCACAGGAGAAGCGAGGCGCACTGTAGGTCTGATGCGTGGCTCTGGATAGACCGGACCGTGCAGGTGCACTGGAGCTCTTGAGCACCGAGCCTGCCCAAGCTTACCTGGCTCGATGCCCACTCTAGCCCGGCCAATACGAAGAGCTGGTATGAACCGCACCGGGCTATGCACCCACACTGGAAACACCGTGCGCTCCATAGCATAACACGGTGTCTGCCCGGTCTCTCTAGCCCACCAGTAAGCACAGGGAGTTTGCGCAGGTCTCCTACCTGGCATAGACATACTCCCATTAAGCCCCCCCCCCCCAATAATTTTTTTGGGCTGCTTTTCGGGCTTCCATCCTCTTCCTTGGGACGGCGATATTCTCCCGGCTGCGCCCAGGGTCCTTTTCCGTCTAATATCATCTCCCAAGACCAGAAGTCCTTATATTGCTGCTCCTCACAATTAACAGGGAGAGTAGGCTCAGGTCTGACTCCTGACTCTGCTACTGTCTCCCTGAGCCCTCCTCCAATAAATATTTGGGGGTGACTTTCGGTTTTCGCTCTGCGACGCCGTGTCTTTCTTTTCGACTCCATTCGCCTATAGCCCTCTTCGCACTGCTCCAGCGAATCCCAGGCGGGTTCCGACATTCTCTCTGGGTCGGCCGCCCACCTGTCTATTTCTTCCCACGTCGTATACTCCAAGCCTCTGCTGTCCATAACGTCCTCTCTTCGCTGCTGCCTGTTAACACGCTGCTCGGTCCGAGTGTGGTGGGTGATTCTGTAACGTCGTTCTTCGTTTGTCGAAAGAGAGTCGGACCGAAATGCAGAGTGGTGGTTACTCATGTCTTTAATGAAGAAAAACGGAAAGATACATGAAATAACTGATAAATACAAAAACAACAAACGGAATGTGAAACCTATTACAGCCTATCTGGTGAACACTACACAGAGACAGGAACAATCACCCACATAATACACAGCGAAAACCAGGCTACCTAAATACGGTTCCCAATCAGAGACAACGAGAATCACCTGACTCTGATTGAGAACCACCTCAGGCAGCCAAGCCTATGCAACACCCCTACTCAGCCGTAATCCCAATAATTACAAAAACCCCAATACGAACCACAACATATAAACCCATGTCACACCCTGGCCTGACCAAACATATAACGAAAACACAAAATACAATGACCAAGGCGTGACAAAACTCTGATATCTACTGGGTGAAATACCACATTGTGCCATCACAGCAGCAACAATTGTGACCTGTTGCCACAAGAA
This sequence comes from Oncorhynchus gorbuscha, assembly GCF_021184085.1. Classification (NCBI taxonomy): domain Eukaryota; kingdom Metazoa; phylum Chordata; class Actinopteri; order Salmoniformes; family Salmonidae; genus Oncorhynchus; species Oncorhynchus gorbuscha. Next base: position 211,389 of record NW_025745904.1, on the reverse strand, counting down.
AAGGGCAACCAGTGAAGAACAAACACCATAGTAAATAAACAACAAAAAAATCAATTTTACTTTTTCAGGACCCTGTCTTTCAAAGATAATTCGCAAAAATCCAAATAACTTCACAGAACTTCATTGTAAATCAGCCAGGTGGTACTGTCAGTTGGGTATTGTAGTCCTGCTCACAGTTATTTTCCAGAACTACAAACATGGCTGTTGGATTTGTGAATTGAGACTTTTTAATCACTGCCTTTTAGACACAGTGAATTTTTTGCTACTCTATATTTTTGTATATTGTACAATGTAAACAATTTATAAATATGAACTTTGGTGCCAAACATCTGTCAACTGTGCCCTTCTTCACATTCACTAGGAAGCTTGGTTGATCACTCCATTGTAAAGACACTACCATTCAGTTAGCCTCACTAAATCACTAGTAAAGAAGCTTGGTTGATTACTCCATTGTAAAGACACTACCATTCAAACTAACATTCAGTTAGCCTCACTAAATCACTAGGAAGCTTGGTTGATTACTCCATTGTAAAGACACTACCATTCAGTTAGCCTCACTAAATCACTAGGAAGCTTGGTTGATCACTCCATTGTAAAGACACTACCATTCAGTTAGCCTCACTAAATCACTAGGAAGCTTGATCACTCCATTGTAAAGACACTACCATTCAGTTAGCCTTGATTACTCCATTGTAAAGACACTACCATTCAGTTAGCTTCTTGCTCTTTCCCTACAGTCACCATGTATTCATACTGTATTTGATGCTGAGGCCGACTTCAGTCTTCTTACATAAACTCAGCAAAAAAAGAAATGTCCCTTTTTCAGGAGCCTGTCTTTCAAAGATAATTGGTAAAAATCCAAATAACTTCACAGATCTTCATTGTAAAGGGTTTAAACACTTTCCCATACTTGTTCAATGAACCATAAACAATGAATGAACATGCACCTGTGGAACGGTCGTTAAGACACTAACAGCTTACAGATGGTACGCAATTAAGGTCACAGTTATAAAAACTTAGGACACTAAAGAGGCCTTTCTACTGACTCTGAAAAACACTGCAAGATGTTTTTCTTCTGCAAGGAGGCATGAGGACTGCAGATGTAGCAAGGGCAATAAATTGCAATGTTAGTACTGTGAGGGCAATAAATTGCAATGTCCGTACTGTGAGATGCCTAAGACAGCACTACAGGGAGAGAGGACAGGTCAGGTCAGCTTATCGTCCTCACAGTGGCAGACCACATGTAACAACAACTGCACAGGATCGGTACATCCAAACATCACACCTGCAGGACATGTACAGGATAGCAACAACAACTGTCTGAGTTACACCAGGAACACACAATCCCTCCATCAGTGCTCACACTTTCCGCAATAGGCTGAGATTGGCTGGACTGGGGGCTTGTAGGCCTATTGTAAGGCAGGTCCTCACCAGACATCACCGACAACAATGTCGCCTATGGGCACAAACCCACCATCGCTGGACCAGACAGGACTGGCAAAAAGTGCTCTTCACTGACGAGTCGCGGTTTTGTCTCACCAGGGGTGATGGTCGGATTTATTGTCGATGGAATGAGCGTTACACCGAGGCCTGTACTCTGGAGTAGGATCGATTTGGAGGTGGAGGGTCCATCATGGTCTGGGACGGTGTGTCACAGCATCATCGGACTGAGCTTGTTGTCATTGCAGGCAATCTCAATGCTGTGCGTTACAGGCAAGACATCATTCTCCCTCATGCTCATCCTGACATGACCCTCCAGCATGACAATGCCACCAGCGATACTGCAAGACAGGAATGTCAGTGTTCTGCCATGGCCAGCTAAAAGCCCATCCACATCTGTGACCTGTTGGATCGGAGGGTGAGGGCTAGGGCCATGCCCCCCAAAAATGTCTGGGAACTTGCAAGTGCCTTGGTGGAAGAGTGGGGTAACATCTCATAGCAAGAACTGGCAAATCCAGTTCTTGCTGCAGTCCATGAGAAGGAGATGCATTGCAGTACTTAATGCAGCTGGTGGCCACACCAGATACTGACTGTTACTTTTGATTTCAAATCCCCCCTCTTTGTTCAGGGACACATTATTCAATTTCTGTTAGTCACATGTCTGTGGAACTTGTTCAGTTTATGTCTCAGTTGTTGAATCTTGTTATGTTCATACAAATATTTACACACATTAAGTTTGCTGAAAATAAACTCAGTTGACAGTGAGTGTTTATTATCTATTTCACTTGCTTTGGCAATGTTAACATATGTTTCCCATGCAAATAGACCCATTAAATTAAAATTTGAGAGAGAGAGAGAGAGAGACATATTTGCCTAATTGGTATGATTATAAAACAGCTAAGGGCAAAAATCAATCAGCCAATATAAAACGTGGAATGCGAATAAATTGCCTTCAATATTATAACTAACACACATCCCTATGCTTTCACTGACTAACTGAGTCTCATTCCTAGAACATCTCAGCCACTCCATTAGTTACACAGGGTGTGTGTTGATGGGCATAAATCAATGATTGGTTCGACACGAAAGACCATCACAACAAAATCTGAGGAGAGCCTGCAGAACTAATGAAGGGTGAGAAATGTATCTATATTTAGCCAGCGTCTCTAACATGCAAGAGGCACTTTAAGAAATTGCAGAAAGTGTGCATGTGTGTGTGCATGTGTGTGTGTGTGTGTGTGTGTGTGTGTGTGTGTGTGTGTGTGTGTGTGTGTGTGTGTGTGTGTGTGTGTGTGTGTGTGTGTGTGTGTGTGTGTGTGTGTGTGTGTGTGTGTGTGTGTGTGTGTGTGTGTGCATGAGACACTCCAATCAACAGAGCTCTGTATGGAGAGTCAGTAAAGACAGGCATCAGTCATATCAGGATACATCAGGAATGACATGACACAGGACACATACCCTCCATCCATCAAACCACAGTACAATCACGAGCCTGTGGCGTCTGTTAGTGGGAGGGTTCTTTTGCATAAAAAGAAGGCATGTGTAATATGTAATACATTTAGCATAGTGTGCTTTATCCATAGAAAACCCATCTGACTGATGTTCCAAGTTACAGAACTAATGTAACCTAAACCTACACGGAATGGTAACATTGTACCATAAAACCTACAAGGTTCAGAACCCAGATCATCGACATGACTCACAAATCAAGACCCTGTTTCCCACTGAGTATTAGCTTAGAGGAACACCAATCTTTATGCTCCAGACCAGGTCACCAGGCTAGCATTGCTCACACGTCATTAACATGGTCACGCTAGCCTGGAGTCCAAACTGATGTGCTCCTCATATTGAAAACTGTTAGCTCCCCCATCGTATGTTCTGTCCCCTTACATGTCTCTCAGACACAAGCCGCTGTTGTTTCAACGCTATGTGATCACTCAGCTTTCAGGGGAAATGACCATTTCAGCTCATTACCACAATAATGTGAATATGTCCCGCGGCTCCTCTGACACTGAGGAAGTGGAGAACAAACTGGTTAATGGAACTCCTAAGGAGAGCCTATGATCATTCTTACAATAGTGTTCTAATTATTCAATTCCCTTTGTTATTTATTAACATTTCCCAGACTGCTTTGCGTGTTGCCTGTCCACATTCCATCCTTGCAGCTTTGAGGGACACACAGATTTATTTTTATTGCAATTGTTTTGATTGTTTTTTAAAGGTGAGAGGGACACAGGTTTGACAGCAACAAAATGCCCTATGGTCTCTCGTTCCACCCCAGTATTATGACTCATAGATATGGTGTTGAAGGTTTGCAGGCAGAAATGAAAATACATTGATTACTTATGAATGAATTTGTGAAGGTGATTTGAAGGGAAACATGATTGATGTTGAAAGGTTATGAAAGAGTAGGTAACCGGTTCTAAACAAAATGATGTCAACTGTTTTAATATGGACATGGTCAAACACGAAGGTGGTAGATGCCTCTGGCTGTTTCCCTCCCTGCCAAATTACTGTAATCGTTCAAAACCACAAAAGTACATTCCTCAGAATTAAAGTCAACGAACTATTTGAGAACATTCCCAATGTTAAACCATTTCCAGAACGTTCCCAGAACATTACCAAAATGTTAATTAAATGTAACCATGTTTGAACTTTTAGGAAACGTTCTGTTTAAGTAATGCAATACCAAGAAAATAACGTTATTTTGTCAAGTTCCTTAAATGTGCTGAGAATGTTCCAAAGCCAAGCAACTATTCTATAACATTCCCAGAAAGTTGTGGGAAGGTTGTATGCTAAATAACCATAGGACAACTACGCTCTCGCCAAGCTCTAAGAAACATATGGTTCTCAGAACGTTATGTGTTAGCTGGGCTGCCATCCATTCCTCTGTGTCAATGGGGTTAAATAGACAGAGAATATTATTTGATCTTATCAGACAGCACTCACTGAAACCCCACATCAAAACAGAGAGGAAGGGGAAGTGACTCTTAGAAAGCACCTCTCATTCTCTGTCATCTGAGTGGTAGCGGAGGGGCTTATTGGATACTGGCTATATACAGTGCATTCAGAAAGTATTCAGACCCCTGCAATTGTTTCCACATTTTGTTATGTTACAGCCCTCATCAAGCTACACACAATACCCCATAACGACACAGCAAAAACAGGTTTTTAGAAATGTTTGCAAATTTATAATAAAAAATAAATAAATATCTGATTTACATAAGTATTCAGACCCTTTGTTATGAGACCCAAAATTGACCTCTCAGATGCATTCTATTTCCATTGATCATCCTTGAGATGTTTCTACAACTTGATTGGACATGATTAGGAAAGAGACACACCTGTCTATGTAAGATCCCACAGTTGACAGTGCATGTCAGAGCAAAAACCAAGCCATGAGGTCGAAGGAATTGTCCGTAGCGCTCCGAGACAGGATTATGTTGAGTCCTGCAGCATTGAAGGTCCCCAAGAAAAGTGGCCTCCATCATTCTTAAATGGTAGAAGTTTGGAACCACCAAGACTCTTCCTAGAGCTGGACGCCTGGCCAAACTGAGCAGTCAGGGAGAAGGTCCTTGGTCAGGAGGTGACCAAGAACCCGATGGTCACTCTGACAGAGTTCCTCTGTGGAGATGGGAGAACCTTCCAGAAGGACAACCATCTCTGCAGAATTTCACCAATCAGGCCTTTATGGCAGAGTGGCCAGACCGATGCCATTCCACAGTAAAAGGGATATGACAGCCCACTTGGAGTTTGCCAAAAGGCACGTAAAGAACTCAGAACCTTGAGAAACAAGATTGAACTTATTGGCCTGAATACCAAGTTTCTCGTCTGGAGGAAACCAGGCAACGCTCATCACCTGGCCACCACCATCCTTACAGTGAAGCATGGTGGTGGCAGCATCATGCTGTGGGGATGTTTTTCCAGAGGCAGAGACCAGTCACTTTACCTACATGTACATATTACTTTAATTACCTGGACTAACCTATGCCCCCACACATTGACTGTACCGCTACCCCTGTATATAGCCTCGTTCATGTTATTTTATGGTTGCTCTTTAATTATGATATTTTTTATTAGATTTTTTTAACTTCAGTTTATTTGAGTAAATACTTGAACACTTGTTTTTCTTAAAACATTGTTGGTTAAAGGCTTGTAAGTAAGCATTTCACCATAAGATCTACACCTGTTGTATTTGGCGCATGTGACAAATACATTTGATTTGATTTTGATTTGATTTGAGACTAGTCAGGATCAAGGGAAAGATTAATGGAGCAAAGTACAGAGAGATCCTTAATGAAAACCTGCTCCAGAGCGCTCAGGACCTCAGACTGGGGCGAAGGTTCACCTTCCAACAGGACAACGATCCTAAGCACACAGCCAAGACAACACATGAGTGACTTAGGGACAAGTCTCTGAATGTCCTTGAGCGGCCCAGCCAGAGCCTGGACTTCAACCCAAGCGAACATCTCTGGAGAGACCTGAAATCAGCTGTACAGCAACACTCCCCATCCAACCTGACAGAGCCTGAGAGGATCTGCAGAGATGAAGGGGAGAAACTCCCCAAATACAGGTGTGCCAAGCTTGTAGCGTCATACCCAAGAAGACTCAAGACTGTAATCACTGCCAAAAGGTGCTTCAACAAAGTACTGAGTAAAGGGTCTGAATACTTATGTAAATGTGATATTTTAGGTTTTTTTAATTATACATTTGCAAACAGTTCTAAATGTTTGCTTTGTTCCTTTGGGATATGGTTTGTAGATTGATGAGGGTGAAAAAATTGAATCTATCTCAGAATAAGTCTAATGAAACAAAATGTGGAAAAAGTCAAGGAGTCTGAATACTTTCCCAATACATTGACTTGTCAAGGCAGCTGCAGGTAGCCTAGTGGTTAGACTGTTGGACTACTAACTAAAAGTTTGCAAGATCAAATCCCTCAGCTGACAAGGAATCAATCTTTCTTTCTGCCCCTGAACAAGGCAGGTAACCCCTGTTCCTAGGCTGTCATTGAAAATAAGAATTTGTTCTTAAATGACTTGCCTAGTTAAATAAAGGTCAAATACTGTTGAGGTGGTGGAAACAAGACTTTGTTCCTGAAATTAGGGTCCCAGCAAAGCCTTTGTACATGTCTTTGTTTTAGAGAGAGTGGAGGAAACGGCAGGAAACGTTGGTTGCTTGTTTCTTTATAGTCCTTTATTTTTTCTCTCTTCTTGATTTCTTTGTTTGTTTCTTACCTTTTCTCTCTTTCACATTTTTCTTCAGAACTGGCAACTTTCTTACTTTCTTTCTATCTTCAGAAGTGTATTTTTTCCGGCATTGGATGATGTTCAGACTCCAAACGACTCCAACAGACTCTAATCTACACCAAGCTCTGCTTGTAGCAGTCTGGTTGTTACATGAGGCAGAGAGTAATGCAGCTTGTCCCAGCCTTTAGAAAACAGTCTCTGAGCCACAGCACTGAATACATCACTTTATTGTTCTGCTGTGATGGGTCTTCCTGGGGGAGTGTGTGTATGTGTGTGCGTGTGTGTGTGTGGGTGCGTGTGTGTGTGTGGGTGGTGTGCGTGTGCGTGTGCGTGTGCGTGTGCGCGTGCGCGTGTGCGCGTGCGGGTGCGTGCGTGCGTGCGTGTGTGTGTGTGTGTGTGTGTGTGTGTGTGTGTGTGTGTGTGTGTGTGTGTGTGTGTGTGTGTGTGTGTGTGTGTGTGTGTGTGTGTGGTGTGTGTGTACATATGTGATATCTGACGTTACACTTCTTCATTTCAGTAATGTGCTGACTAGGTATACACAGTGGGCCCTTCTGCCACATTGACTGACTTTCCTGTGAGGGTATTATCACCATGTGCCTATGTACCATATGACCAATGTATTATTGGTCCACTCTCTCCCTGAACCCAAGTCAAAGAGATACAGGCTGCAGAATACACCATTTTGGATTGGGAGGAATGTTTACTTCAGGAATTTAGTTTGCTGCTGTTGGATTGCATTGAATTAACCAACTAAAGGAAATCAACTTTTTAGAAATGTGCCCAAGTAAGCATTTTGTCATTGATATTAGCTCATGTTTGAACTGTCATACCCCTTTAATGCGTATAGTTGCCCTCGCAATACTAAGAGGATACATAGGCCTACTAAGGGGATATACTAAGAGAATACATAGGCCTACTAAGGGGATATACTAAGAGAATACATAGGCCTACTAAGAGAATACATAGGCCTACTAAGAGAATACATAGGCCTACTAAGAGAATACATAGGCCTACTAAGAGAATACATAGGCCTACTAAGAGAATACATAGGCCTACTAAGAGAATACATAGGCCTACTAAGAGAATACATAGGTCTACTAAGGGGATATACTAAGAGAATACATAGGCCAACTAAGAGAATACATAGGCCTACTAAGGGGATATACAAAGAGAATACATAGGCCTGCTAAGGGGATATACTAAGAGAATACATAGGCCTACTAAGAGAATACATAGGCCTACTAAGAGAATACATAGGCCTACTAAGGGGATATACTAAGAGAATACATAGGCCTACTAAGATAATACATAGGCCTACTAAGAGAATACATAGACCTACTAAGGGGATATACTAAGAGGATAGATACGCCTACTAAGGGGATATACTAAGAGTTTACATAGGCCTACTAAGGGGATATACTAAGAGGATACATAGGCCTACTAAGGGGATATACTAAGAGGATACATAGGCCTACTAAGGGGATATTCTAAGAGAATACATAGGCCTACTAAGGGGATATTCTAAGAGAATACATAGGCCTACTAAGAGAATACATAGGCCTACTAAGGGGATATACTAAGAGGATAGATAAGCCTACTAAGGGGATATACTAAGAGGATACATAGGCCTACTAAGAGGATATACTAAGAGGATACATAGGCCTACTAAGGGGATATACTAAGAGGATACATAGGCCTACTAAGGGGATATACTAAGAGGATACATAGGCCTACTAAGGGGATATACTAAGAGGATACATAGGCCTACTAAGGGGATATTCTAAGAGAATACATAGGCCTACTAAGAGAATACATAGGCCTACTAAGGGGATATTCTAAGAGAATACATAGGCCTACTAAGAGAATACATAGGCCTACTAAGGGGATATTCTAAGAGAATACATAGGCCTACTAAGAGAATACATAGGCCTACTAAGGGGATATTCTAAGAGAATACATAGGCCTACTAAGAGAATACATAGGCCTACTAAGGGGATATTCTAAGAGAATACATAGGTCTACTAAGGGGATATATTAAGGGGATACATAGGCCCACTAAGGGGATATACTAAGGGGATACATAGGCCTACTAAGAGGATACATAGGCCTACTAAGAGAATACATAGTCCTACTAAGGGGAAATACTAAGGGGATATACTAAATATACTAAACTGTCGTTTAGCAATCGAAAAAAACTGTAAAGTGGCTGGAGTTGAGTCAGTGTGTTGGCAGCAGCCACTCAGTGTTAGTGGTGGCTGTTTAACAGTCTGATGGCCTTGAGATAGAAGCTGTTTTTCAGTCTCTCGGTCCCAGCTTTGATGCACCTGTACTGACCTCGCCTTCTGGATGATAGCGGGGTGAACAGGCAGTGGCTCGGGTGGTAAGGGGATACATAGGCCTAATAAGAGAATACATAGCCTACTAAGGGGATATACTAAGGGGATACATAGCCTACTAAGGGGATATACTAAGGGGATACATAGCCTACTAAGGGGATACATAGCCTACTAAGGGGATACATATGCCTACTAAGGGATACATATGCCTACTAAGGGGATATACTAAGGGAAACATAGGCCTACTAATTGGATATATACTAAGGGGATACATATGCCTACTAAGGGGATATACTAAGGGGATACATATGCCTACTAAGGGGATATACTAAGGGGATACATAGCCTACTAAGGGGATATACTAAGGGGATACATATGCCTACTAAGGGGATACATATGCCTACTAAGGGGATATACTAAGGGGATACATAGCCTACTAAGGGGATATACTAAGGGGATACATATGCCTACTAAGGGGATATACTAAGGGGATACATATGCCTACTAAGGGGATATACTAAGGGGATACATAGCCTACTAAGGGGATATACTAAGGGGATACATATGCCTACTAAGGGGATACATATGCCTACTAAGGGGATACATATGCCTACTAAGGGGATATACTAAGGGGATACATATGCCTACTAAGGGGATACATATGCCTACTAAGGGGATACATATGCCTACTAAGGGGATATACTAAGGGGATACATAGCCTACTAAGGGGATATACTAAGGGGATACATATGCCTACTAAGGGGATATACTAAGGGGATACATATGCCTACTAAGGGGATATACTAAGGGGATACATAGCCTACTAAGGGGATATACTAAGGGGATACATATGCCTACTAAGGGGATATACTAAGGGGATACATAGCCTACTAAGAGGATATACTAAGGGGATACATATGCCTACTAAGGGGATATACTAAGGGGATTCATAGCCTACTAAGGGGACACATAGGCCTACTAAGGGGATATACTAAGGGGATACATAGCCTACTAAGGGGATATACTAAGGGGATACATTAGCCTACTAAGGGGATATACTAAGGGGATACATAGGCCTACTAAGGTGATATATACTAAGAGGATACATTAGCCTACTAAGGGGATATACTAAGGGGATACATAGGCCTACTAATTGGATATATACTAAGAGGATACATTAGCCTACTAAGGGGATATACTAAGGGGATACATATGCCTACTAAGGGGATATACTAAGGGGATACATATGCCTACTAAGGGGATATACTAAGAGGATACATTAGCCTACTAAGGGGATATACTAAGGGGATACATAGGCCTACTAAGGGGATATACTAAGGGGATACATAGGCCTACTAAGGGGATATACTAAGGGGATACATAGGCCTACTAAGGGGATATATACTAAGGGGATACATAATGCCTACTAAGGGGATATACTAAGGGGATACATATGCCTACTAAGGGGATATACTAAGGGGATACATATGCCTACTAAGGGGATATACTAAGAGGATACATTAGCCTACTAAGGGGATATACTAAGGGGATACATAGCCTACTAAGGGGATATACTAAGGGGATACATATGCCTACTAAGGGGATATACTAAGGGGATACATATGCCTACTAAGGGGATATACTAAGGGGATACATAGCCTACTAAGGGGATATACTAAGGGGATACATAGCCTACTAAGGGGATATATACTAAGAGGATATATTAGCCTACTAAGGGGATATACTAAGGGGATACATAGGCCTACTAATTGGATATATACTAAGAGGATACATTAGCCTACTAAGGGGATATACTAAGGGGATACATAGGCCTACTAAGGGGATGCATATGCCTACTAAGTACATGCATAGGCCTACTAAGGGGATATACTAAGGGGTTACATAGGCCTACTAAGAGGTTACATAGGCCTACTAAGGGGATATAATAATGGGATACATAGCCCTACTAAGGGGATATACTAAGGAGATACATAGGCCTACTAAGAGGATACATAGGCCTACTAAGGGGATATACTAATGGGATACATAGGCCTACTAAGGGAATATACTAATGGGATACATAGGCCTACTAAGGGGATATACTAAGGGGATACATATGCCTACTAAGAGGATACATAGGCCTTCTAAGGGGATATGCTAATGGGGTACATAGGCCTACTAAGGGGATATACTAAGGGGATACATAGGCCTACTAAGAGGATACATAGGCCTACTAAGGGAATATACTAAGAAGATACATAGGCCTACTAAGGGGATATACTAATGGGATACATAGGCCTACTAAGGGGATATACTAATGGGATACATAGGCCTACTAAGGGGATATACTAAGGGGATACATATGCCTACTAAGGGGATATACTAAGGGGATACATAGGCTTAGGCAGGTAGCCTAGTGGTTAGTGTGTTGGGCCAGTAACCAAAAGGTTGCAAGATCAAATCCCTGAGCTGACAAGGTACAATCTGTTGTTCTTCCCCTGGACAAGGCAGTTAACCCACTATTCTTAGGCTTGTCATTGAAAATAACAAGTTGTTCTTAGCTGACTTGCCTACTTAAATAAAGGTACAAATTTAGCTCTGTGCACAAATAATTATACACATTTGTTCTGTGATGGTGTGCAGTCCACATACATAAAAGCACTATTATACACTTGGAAGCTCTACTCTGGATTCTCTCACCAGTTTTGGTCTTTAGAGTATACAACCCCATACTATTTCTGGAAGTTTCCTGCAGAAGTTATGGCAGATAACAAAAAGACTGCAAGAAAACCTTTGCACTTCAAGGAAGTAAAACTTTCTCATTTCATCCACTGATACTACTGTTACTGTTTTGCTCTTGTAGAAGAGACGAGGAGATGTTGGGAAAGGAGAGCAGAGAAGAGGAGAGGGCCCGTTGCTGTGAGATGCTCCACTTCTTCATAGTAATCTTCACCTCCTGTCGGAGTGAACAGCTAGTGAAGAGGTCTGTCTGTCTGTCTGTCTGTCAGAGAGTGATCGAGAGGTGCTAAGACAGAACAGGCTGTAAAATTGGCTCCTGTTCACACTTTGCCAAAGCAAAACTCCTTCAGATAAATGAAAAATGGGAGCGAGACAGTTCATCGCATAGCTCCCTGGGAAATGAACTCTGAACAGAACATTTGTGGCTCTCAAGAGGAGAAAGAAGATCACCTTTCTGAATGATCTCCTGTAAGTACTAAACTGTGGTGTACAAGTTGACGGAGTGAATACACCTGCCTAAATAATTTCACGGTTTTAAAATCCCCACACTCTGTGCTCTTGGCTATCTATCTAGTGAAATACATAGAGAAGCTCTGGCTCTGGTTCCTTTTCACTGACAGGTAAAAGAGCTCCTTTGGAGATAGGGCAAAAGACTTCAGACATTTTAATGACATTCCAGACAGTATAGAAAGTGGGGTGAGAGAGTGAGGTGCATGAAATTAGGTGGAGGAGATAGAGAAAAATGATCACTTTCATGCATGACTGACTCCGCAGCCGTAATGAATTGAACGGAATAAACCTTTCGATTAAAAAACCTGAAATTAAAAACCTGAAATTTGCCAAGAAAAAGAGACAAGTGGAATCGTTTTCTTTTGAATCTGAGGCAGAAAGTGTTTTAACGATACAGCCTGTAGGATTTCACTGCAGTGCACTCATCAGAGCAAGTAATAGTAGGCCTTGGTTTAAAAGCGAACATGTAATGAAATGTCAGTAGTTACTGTATATTTAACTGTGTGTGTGTGTGTGTGTGTGTGTGTGTGTGTGTGTGTGTGTGTGTGTGTGTGTGTGTGTGTGTGTGTGTGTGTGTGTGTGTGTGTGTGTGTGTGTGTGTGTGTGTGTGTGTGTGTGTGTGTGTGTGTGTGTGTGTGTGTGTGTGTGTGTGTGTGTGTCTACCACATACTGTGGCAAGAAAAAGTATATGAACCCTTTGGAATAAATTGGTCATCAAATTTAGACAAGCATAGTGTGCTTAAAATAATAACACAAATGATTGTATTTTTCTTGTCTATATTGAATACATAATTTAAACATTCACAGTGTAGTTTGGAAAAAGTATGTCAAACCGTAGGCTAATGACGCCTCCAAAGGCTAATTGGAGTCAGGAGTCAGCTAACCTGGAGTCCAATCAATGAGACAAGATTGGAGATGTTGGTTAGACCTGCCCTGCCCTATTCACAAGAAGCATTGCTTGATGTGAACGATGCCTCGAACAAAAGAGATCTCATAAGACCTAAGATTAAGAATAGTTGACTTGCATAATGGCTGTATGCTCACCTATCCAGTCCTGATTGTGTACCAATCCCATGCTATCTAGTTTACCACCTTCCTGACTGTGTACCAATCCCATGCTATCTAGTTTACCACCTTCCTGACTGTGTACCAATCCCATGCTATCTAGTTTACCATCTTCCTGACTGTGTACCAATCCCATGCTATCTAGTTTACCATCTTCCTGACTGTGTACCAATCCCATGCTATCTAGTTTACCAACTTCCTGACTGTGTACCAATCCCATGCTATCTAGTTTACCACCTTCCTGACTGTGTACCAATCCCATGCTATCTAGTTTACCACCTTGCTCACTGTGTACCAATCCCATGCTATCTAGTTTACCACCTTGCTGACTGTGTACCAATCCCATGCTATCTAGTTTACCACCTTCCTGACTGTGTACCAATCCCATGCTATCTAGTTTACCATCTTCCTGACTGTGTACCAATCCCATGCTATCTAGTTTACCATCTTCCTGACTGTGTACCAATCCCATGCTATCTAGTTTACCACCTTCCTGACTGTGTACCAATCCCATGCTATCTAGTTTACCATCTTCCTGACTGTGTACCAATCCCATGCTATCTAGTTTACCATCTTCCTGACTGTGTACCAATCCCATGCTATCTAGTTTACCACCTTCCTGACTGTGTACCAATCCCATGCTATCTAGTTTACCACCTTCCTGACTGTGTACCAATCCCATGCTATCTAGTTTACCATCTTCCTGACTGTGTACCAATCCCATGCTATATAGTTTACCACCTTCCTGACTGTGTACCAATCCCATGCTATCTAGTTTACCATCTTCCTGACTGTGTACCAATCCCATGCTATCTAGTTTACCATCTTCCTGACTGTGTACCAATCCCATGCTATCTAGTTTACCACCTTCCTGACTGTGTACCAATCCCATGCTATATAGTTTACCACCTTCCTGACTGTGTACCAATCCCATGCTATCTAGTTTACCACCTTCCTGACTGTGTACCAATCCCATGCTATCTAGTTTACCATCTTCCTGACTGTGTACCAATCCCATGCTATCTAGTTTACCACCTTCCTTAGCACAGTAGCCACAGGCTTCCCTGAGAAAAGTGCAGCAGCATAATGAATAGTGTTTCGCTATCGCTCCTCCTCGCTACTGTATCCTAATGGGATCATTAGCATTGTAATGCCATGCGATTTGTAGACATCCTGTCGAGTAGCATCCTTAGTCAAGAATGAATCAATTACTGTAGGTAGACAGTGGAGGTAGATGCAACACAATGTACTGTGGAAATGCTGTTAGATGTATTTAAATACTGTACACATCCTCTCTTCTACGTGGCCTTTCGCCTCAACTCTCTGGTTACCATTACATGTCTGAAAAGTAAATGAATGCTTTGTCTCCACTAGGGAATCTGTGCTGCAAGTTTGATGCTTTGAGATATTTTCCCTAAGTCTTTCTAAAGGGGGATTTAAAGGGATATATAACTCCCCAAGCCCATTAAAGCCCCATAACCCCCAATGAATAGAATAGATAACCAGGAAATTATACAGTGCTTATCCTTTCCCATTCATTTGGGATAATGGTATATAGCTAGATCTACACAACAGATGGCCAGGGACGTGAACTTTATTTCAAAATAAGACCACCCTTTGAGGTCTGAAAACATTTGACAAATCTTGTTTTTGGAGTGTAATGTTCCTTTAAGGTCATCATACTTCCACTGATCACAGGTTGACTAATGGATATGTAATCATGACCACAGGTTGACTAATGGATATGTAATCACACCACAGGTTGACTAATGGATATGTAATCATGACCACAGGTTGACTAATGGATATGTAATCATGACCACAGGTTGACTAATGGATATGTAATCATGACCACAGGTTGACTAATGGATATGTAATCATGACCACAGGTTGACTAATGGATATGTAATCACTAATGGATATGTAATCAGGTTGACTAATGGATATGTAATCATGACCACAGGTTGACTAATGGATATGTAATCATGACCACAGGTTGACTAATGGATATGTAATCATGACCACAGGTTGACTAATGGATATGTAATCATGACCACAGGTTGACTAATGGATATGTAATCATGACCACAGGTTGACTAATGGATATGTAATCATGACCACAGGTTGACTAATGGATATGTAATCATGACCACAGGTTGACTAATGACCACAGGTTGATAATGGATAATCATGACCACAGGTTGACTAATGGATATGTAATCATGACCACAGGTTGACTAATGGATATGTAATCATGACCACAGGTTGACTAATGGATATGTAATCACACCACAGGTTGACTAATGGATATGTAATCACACCACAGGTTGACTAATGGATATGTAATCATGACCACAGGTTGACTAATGGATATGTAATCATGACCACAGGTTGACTAATGGATATGTAATCATGACCACAGGTTGACTAATGGATATGTAATCATGACCACAGGTTGACTAATGGATATGTAATCATGACCACAGGTTGACTAATGGATATGTAATCATGACCACAGGTTGACTAATGGATATGTAATCATGACCACAGGTTGACTAATGGATATGTAATCATGACCACAGGTTGACTAATGGATATGTAATCATGACCACAGGTTGACTAATGGATATGTAATCATGACCACAGGTTGACTAATGGATATGTAATCATGACCACAGGTTGACTAATGGATATGTAATCATGACCACAGGTTGACTAATGGATATGTAATCATGACCACAGGTTGACTAATGGATATGTAATCATGACCACAGGTTGACTAATGGATATGTAATCATGACCACAGGTTGACTAATGGATATGTAATCATGACCACAGGTTGACTAATGGATATGTAATCATGACCACAGGTTGACTAATGGATATGTAATGACCAATTGACATGACCACAGGTTGACTAATGGATATGTAATCATGACCACAGGTTGACTAATGGATATGTAATCATGACCACAGGTTGACTAATGGATAATGGATAATCATGACCACAGGTTGACTAATGGATATGTAATCATGACCACAGGTTGATGGATATGTAATCATGACCACAGGTTGACTAATGGATATGTAATCATGACCACAGGTTGACTAATGGATATGTAATCATGACCACAGGTTGACTAATGGATATGTAATCATGACCACAGGTTGACTAATGGATATGTAATCATGACCACAGGTTGACTAATGGATATGTAATCATGACCACAGGTTGACTAATGGATATGTAATCATGACCACAGGTTGACTAATGGATATGTAATCATGACCACAGGTTGACTAATGGATATGTAATCATGACCACAGGTTGACTAATGGATATGTAATCATGACCACAGGTTGACTAATGGATATGTAATCATGACCACAGGTTGACTAATGGATATGTAATCATGACCACAGGATATGAATCATAATGGATATGTAATCATGACCACAGGTTGACTAATGGATATGTAATCATGACCACAGGTTGACTAATGGATATGTAATCATGACCACAGGTTGACTAATGGATATGTAATCATGACCACAGGTTGACTAATGGATATGTAATCATGACCACAGGTTGACTAATGGATATGTAATCATGACCACAGGTTGACTAATGGATATGTAATCATGACCACAGGTTGACTAATGGATATGTAATCATGACCACAGGTTGACTAATGGATATGTAATCATGACCACAGGTTGACTAATGGATATGTAATCATGACCACAGGTTGACTAATGGATATATAATCATGACCACAGGTTGACTAATGGATATGTAATCATGACCACAGGTTGACTAATGGATATGTAATCATGACCACAGGTTGACTAATGGATATGTAATCATGACCACAGGTTGACTAATGGATATATAATCATGACCACAGGTTGACTAATGGATATGAATCATGACCACAGGTTGACTAATGGATATGTAATCATGACCACAGGTTGACTAATGGATATGTAATCATGACCACAGGTTGACTAATGGATATGTAATCATGACCACAGGTTGACTAATGGATATGTAATCATGACCACAGGTTGACTAATGGATATGTAATCATCAATGACCACAGGTTGACTAATGGATATGTAATCATGACCACAGGTTGACTAATGGATATGTAATCATGACCACAGGTTGACTAATGGATATGTAATCATGACCACAGGTTGACTAATGGATATGTAATCATGACCACAGGTTGACTAATGGATATGTAATCATGACCACAGGTTGACTAATGGATATGTAATCATGACCACAGGTTGACTAATGGATATGTAATCATGACCACAGGTTGACTAATGGATATGTAAAGTTGAGTGGTGCTAGCAGAATATTTGATCAATGTGAGAGTCTAATATCAGCCATTAAATATAGATGAGAGGTCTATGATATGCAAATGTCAGTAATACAGCTCAGATTGGGTTTTGATTAATGTATGCTTAGTGACTGATATATAGATGAAGCTTGGTCAATGTGTACGGATCATCACAATAAATACATTCATGGAGCCAACCAACAATTGGGAATATGTCTGTTCTATGCATTTAGAGCCTTTTACAAGTATAACTCTAATGACTACTCCTTTTATATAAGGTCATCCACTGAATACAGACATTGAATACAGAAACTGTAGCTCTCTTGCTGCCTCATGTACATTCATGAAAGGCACAGTGGTGCAAGTCTAAGAAATACAAGCAGCGTGTTGTGCACAGTGTTCAGTCTGAACAATGTTGTTACAACATTGAACATCTTGATTTACAATATCACTGCTTTATCTGAAATAAAATAAAATCAGTGTGCTTGCGACTTGCTAAACTGTCAGAATGAATGAGCATGTTTGTTGTGACGTCTGGGTAAACAAACTCTAGAATATTGGAGGTTAATTTGTAGACTGTGTGTGTGTACATGTGTGTGTGTGTGTACATGTGTGTGTGTGTGTGTGTGTGTGTGTGTGTGTGTGTGTGTGTGTACATGTGTGTGTATATCTTGTCCGTATTTCCCGACTTTGCATCTGGATGGGACCATGCAACACTGATTTAGCACAATACGCATAATGAGTTTGGATTGGCCAATTAGAAACCCTAATCAGCGTGGTATGAAAACGCAGAACGGCCAATCTCAGCGTAGACAGGTGATTAAAGTGTTCCGTGATCCCCATATTGATTGTGAGGAGCACTTTGATGTCCCCAGAGGCCTATTTCATTGACGTGTTACAGGAATGTATAGGAACCTATAGAGAAAGACACTGCTCAATAAGTATGTTCAACCATTCCAATGGTTTCATTTAATTGAGGATCAAGAACACAGAATCCTGTTTCACAGTGAACTACTGTGACTCATCACATACGCTGCTGTTACTGTTCATTATCTACCCTGTTGCCTGGTAACCTTTATCCCTACCTACAGTATATGTACATATCCACCTCAATTACCTCGTACCCCTGCACATTGACTCGGTATTGCTACCCCGTGTATAATCTAGTTATTACCTCGTACCCCTGCACATTGACTCGGTATTGCTACCCCGTGTATAACCTAGTTATTACTAAGTGTCTCTCTTCCCCATTGTTTGACTGAAGCAGAGCTGGCCCGTGATGATACAAGTTCTGCTTTAGGCAAGAGCTTGAATTAGAAGATGTTCCCTTAAATGTATTCACCCAATGAGAATGTCCTCTTTAACCCCAAGAACCAGACTTTATAGCAGAAGTTAAAACGGCCTGCAGGACATGCAAAAAGAGTAAATGATAATGAAGAGTTTTACTGCTCTACACATGGAGCTTTGCAGCACCATGCTGTGATAGCTGATATCTGTAACAGTCCTGCACTCTATACACACTTATAGACAGAGTGCTGCTTCTCCAATTTCAAACCTAACCACGTTAAATGCTCCCTCTCTAAAGCTGCCGAATTTCACTTTGTTGATGCAAGCCACGCATGACTCTGATGCAGCCAGGACTGCTTTGCTGGAGTCTACATGGACCACACTTGTTAATCAATCAATCAATCAATCAAATGTATTTACAAAGCCCTTTTTACATCAGCAGTGCTTATACAGAAATCAGCCTAAAACCCTAAACAGCAAGTAATGCAGATGTAGAGGCATGGTGGCTAAGTCTAGTTTTGACCTTTTTTAATCAGCAACTGGTTCAGAATAAACTTAGTTTAGTGGGCTGGCTCTATGGCCAATTGATCAGACAATTAGGCTACAAGGAGTTATTGATAACAGCAGAAAATGTAGACAAACACTGTACTCTACATTTATTTCCAGATATTGTATGCTGCCACTGTTAGTACAGTTCCTCACTGTCACATGGACTCAGTGCTCTGCTTTGTCTTGTGCTGAGGATGGCACCTGCTGCTGGATCCCTGTTTCTCCTCTCTTTATAATCATTAGCAGGACTCTAAGGCTCAAGTGAACCTGAAGCGGTGGCCAGGGCAATCCCATGCTGCTTGGTTAGCGCATCACTCTCAAATTAAACCCCTCGTTTGCCTGTGGTCTGCCCTGACCACGGGGCGATCAATCCCACCTGCCCTCTACAAACAGACATTTCCAGGCATCTCCCAGGGTTGTAGTGACCTTTTACCTGAGGCTCCTTCCTACTTCCTGTGGGGGTTCTGATGCTGCTGGCTCTACCTGCTGCTCTCTAGGAGAAGAAGCATCAGCATCACACAAGTCTGTCTGACAGCAGCACCCTACTCAGCTGTCAGAACACATTGATTCTCAAAGCAGGAGGAAGCCTAAGCACCGGTGAAAGTTGCAACTCAAGTGAATCCATAGTAACACCTACTGGCTCGTTATGGTTCTCTACTTTTATGTAACAGCATTCATGTCTTCCATATTAAGGTGGACTTCATAGACCAGTAAATGGATGCTGTTTTTGACTGTGCAATACACCACATAGCTCCATTATACTTGTCTGGACCTGCAGGCTGTTGAGGGTTTTACTATACTGTAGTTGTGGCATTCTCATTAGAAGGATAGCTGTTTAATTGGCTGAGCTTGATTAAGTGATATTTCAGAAACTGATATTAATTACGGGCTGCTGAACAGTTTGGCGATCAATGCTCTATAATGAAGATGCGTAGGCTAATTAATTGGTCATGTGGACTGGTGAGAGACTCGTCCTGAAACGATTGATAGTAACAGAGTGATGCTTGATAGTGTCTGGCAGGCTGCCAATATGAGCACCTGTATTAAACCACATTCTCACAGTATTTTGTCACTCTGGAATCAGATCAGTTTGTATTGAGACTGTTTGGTCATGAAGGCCTATTTCTGTGTGCTTGAATCTGTTTTTTCCTGATTGGAAAGATGTGGCTCGTGTTACAGTCAGCACTACCTATATCTCTGAGTGATTTGTTTCAACATTTTGTTAAAAGTTTTAAAAAGATTGACATCACACAGTGCTGTCAATTCAGACTCAATACTCAATTTATAATATTGAATTCTTTGCTCATATCGAAAGATTTGTGACTGGCCATAGAAATATGATCTATAGATTCTATTTCTATGCAATTGGCTCTTTCTAGAGTCTGGAGAGAATTATGCTTCTGCATATAAATTATAGACATTTATTCATCTCCATTTTGATTGGAAAGCTTTATTGATTAACAAATGTGCAGCACAAAATGGGACATTTCTCATTTGATATGAATTGACTTGTTTTAATGGCGGCAGCATCTCATTAAAAACGCCTGAACTGCCTTCACTCATTCATTATGGAGACTGCTGAAAATGGTCAGTTTAAACAGTTATTTAAAGTTAAAGGAATCAAATTAAATCAAAGTTCAAAACAAATCTAATAAACCTTTATAAACACAAACTTCCTCCAGGCTCAAAGCTCATTGCCTTTAAAACGAATTCTGTACATAAAGACAAACTCTGCAGTGATTTGATTGAGTCCCCAGAACACTGTGGCTCCACACTGACCTTCCTTTAGGGAAATACAAGGAGTGTTTAGACTGGACTTGTTCACCCTCCATGCATGAATGGAACGATGTCGTTTTCCAATTAGCTTATGCGACTATGTTGGGTTTCCCAGTGAGTGCTTTGAATTAGATTTGAATTCCACAGTGGGCAAACTTCACTGTCATGCACATATTTCACTGTCTGGGAGACAGTATATCGACTGATGTGCTCCAGAAGTCAGAAGTGCAATACACAATGAGGAACACTGTGTGTAGCGTGTGCATAGTGTTTTCTTACGCATACTTTTGATACATAAACATTTTTTCGATCATAAAAGATAAGATATATATCACTGTTTAATATTGGAGGAACTAACATGCAGTAATTAAGCAATAAGGCATGAGGGGATGTGATATATGGATAATATACCATGACCAAGGGCTGCTCTTTTCACGATGCAACGCGGAGTGCCTGGAGACAGTCCTTAGCCGTGGTAAATTGGCCATAAACCATAAACCCCCAAAGTGCCTTATTGCTATTATAAACTGATTACCAACGTAATTAGAGAAGTAAAAATAAATGTTATGACATACCCGTGGCATACGGTCTGATATACCACGGCTGTCAGCCAATCAGCATTCAGGGCTCAAACCACCCAGTTTATAATGGTGAATGATGTTGCTTTCTCAGTCTCGACCATAGTTGTCAATGAGGTATGAGCACAATACTATTGTTCTACTACTCTGTCCTTAATCAATCAAATCAACAGAATGTGTCAAATCTTTATTTGAAGTGCATTTTAAATCGCAACACACAACATTAAAACAACTAAATGAAAGATAAATTAGCTCTTTAATATTGGTTGTTTCCAGTCACCAGTATAATGATCTAATTCATCCTCCTGGTATACCGAGTCCCTGTACACTGCTCAGTCATAATTCTCTCCTGAGGCAGAAGCACATTAATCACCTCATTGCTTTGGTTTGGCAGGTGTCCTTCCTATGACACGCACAGATTAATGATTTAAGTAACCCAATTAATCTGCGTAGAGTTGGCTAAAAAGACCGTGTCCCAAAGTAAGCAGAGAAAACAAATGAAATGGAAATGTTGACAGAGTGAGAAATCATGGTAAAACTTTAAACTGGTTTCAATCTTGTTTTATATTGTTGTGAAGAACAGTTGTAATTGTTTTGTTTGTGAGCGTATTGAGTCTGTGGTCCCACTTTGCTGTAATCCAATTGGCTTTTCTTCTAAACAGGTCAGCCATATTGTTTGAGTGGAAAAGCCTGAAACCCCAAATCCTGCCCTCCCTTTGACTCATATCATTTTAACCAGACTAATATTGCTCTAGTTTCTACTGTATCATGATGATCCTAACCAGACTAATAGTGCTCTAGTTTCTACTGTATCATGATGATCCTAACCAGACTAATAGTGCTCTAGTTTCTACTGTATCATGATGATCCTAACCAGACTAATAGTGCTCTAGTTTCTACTGTATCATGATGATCCTAACCAGACTAATAGTGCTCTAGTTTCTACTGTATCATGATGATCCTAACCAGACTAATAGTGCTCTAGTTTCTACTGTATCATGATGATCCTAACCAGACTAATAGTGCTCTAGTTTCTACTGTATCATGATGATCCTAACCAGACTAATAGTGCTCTAGTTTCTACTGTATCATGATGATGATAATAGTGCCTAACCAGACTAATAGTGCTCTAGTTTCTACTGTATCATGATGATCCTAACCAGACTAATAGTGCTCTAGTTTCTACTGTATCATGATGATCCTAACCAGACTAATAGTGCTCTAGTTTCTACTGTATCATGATGATCCTAACCAGACTAATAGTGCTCTAGTTTCTACTGTATCATGATGATCCTAACCAGACTAATAGTGCTCTAGTTTCTACTGTATCATGATGATCCTAACCAGACTAATAGTGCTCTAGTTTCTACTGTATCATGATGATCCTAACCAGACTAATAGTGCTCTAGTTTCTACTGTATCATGATGATCCTAACCTAACCAGACTAATAGTGCTCTAGTTTCTACTGTATCATGATGATCCTAACCAGACTAATAGTGCTCTAGTTTCTACTGTATCATGATGATCCTAACCAGACTAATAGTGCTCTAGTTTCTACTGTATCATGATGATCCAGACTAATAGTGCCTAGTTTCTACTGTATCATGATGATCCTAACCAGACTAATAGTGCTCTAGTTTCTACTGTATCATGATGATCCTAACCAGACTAATAGTGCTCTACTGTATCATGTTTCTAATAGTGCTCTAGTTTCTATCATGATGATCCTAACCAGACTAATAGTGCTCTAGTTTCTACTGTATCATGATGATCCTAACCAGACTAATAGTGCTCTAGTTTCTACTGTATCATGATGATCCTAACCAGACTAATAGTGCTCTAGTTTCTACTGTATCATGATGATCCTAACCAGACTAATAGTGCTCTAGTTTCTACTGTATCATGACTAATAGTGCTCTAATCATGATGATCCAGACTAATAGTGCTCTAGTTTCTACTGTATCATGATGATCCTAACCAGACTAATAGTGCTCTAGTTTCTACTGTATCATGATGATCCTAACCAGACTAATAGTGCTCTAGTTTCTACTGTATCATGATGATCCTAACCAGACTAATAGTGCTCTAGTTTCTACTGTATCATGATGATCCTAACCAGACTAATAGTGCTCTAGTTTCTACTGTATCATGATGATCCTAACCAGACTAATAGTGCTCTAGTTTCTACTGTATCATGATGATCCTAACCAGACTAATAGTGCTCTAGTTTCTACTGTATCATGATGATCCTAACTCTAGTTTCTACTAATATGATCCTAACCAGACTAATAGTGCTCTAGTTTCTACTGTATCATGATGATCCTAACCAGACTAATAGTGCTCTAGTTTCTACTGTATCATGATGATCCTAACCAGACTAATAGTGCTCTAGTTTCTACTGTATCATGATGATCCTAACCAGACTAATAGTGCTCTATTTCTACTGTATCATGATGATCTAACCAGACTAATAGTGCTCTAGTTTCTACTGTATCATGATGATCCTAACCAGACTAATAGTGCTCTAGTTTCTACTGTATCATGATGATCCTAACCAGACTAATAGTGCTCTAGTTTCTACTGTATCATGATGATCCTAACCAGACTAATAGTGCTCTAGTTTCTACTGTATCATGATGATCCTAACCAGACTAATAGTGCTCTAGTTTCTACTGTATCATGATGATCCTAACCAGACTAATAGTGCTCTAGTTTCTACTGTATCATGATGATCCTAACCAGACTAATAGTGCTCTAGTTTCTACTGTATCATGATGATCCTAACCAGACTAATAGTGCTCTAGTTTCTACTGTATCATGATGATCCTAACCAGACTAATAGTGCTCTAGTTTCTACTGTATCATGATGATCCTAACCAGACTAATAGTGCTCTAGTTTCTACTGTATCATGATGATCCTAACCAGACTAATAGTGCTCTAGTTTCTACTGTATCATGATGATCCTAACCAGACTAATAGTGCTCTAGTTTCTACTGTATCATGATGATCCTAACCAGACTAATAGTGCTCTAGTTTCTAATGATGATCCTAACCAGACTAATAGCTCTAGTTTCTACTGTATCATGATGATCCTAACCAGACTAATAGTGCTCTCTAGTTTCTACTGTATCATGATGATCCTAACCAGACTAATAGTGCTCTAGTTTCTACTGTATCATGATGATCCTAACCAGACTAATAGTGCTCTAGTTTCTACTGTATCATGATGATCCTAACCAGACTAATAGTGCTCTAGTTTCTACTGTATCATGATGATCCTAACCAGACTAATAGTGCTCTAGTTTCTACTGTATCATGATGATCCTAACCAGACTAATAGTGCTCTAGTTTCTACTGTATCATGATGATCCTAACCAGACTAATAGTGCTCTAGTTTCTACTGTATCATGATGATCCTAACCAGACTAATAGTGCTCTAGTTTCTACTGTATCATGATGATCCTAACCAGACTAATAGTGCTCTAGTTTCTACTGTATCATGATGATCCTAACCAGACTAATAGTGCTCTAGTTTCTACTGTATCATGATGATCCTAACCAGACTAATAGTGCTCTAGGTTCTAGACTAATAGTGCTCTAGTTTCTACTGTATCATGATGATCCTAACCAGACTAATAGTGCTCTAGTTTCTACTGTATCATGATGATCCTAACCAGACTAATAGTGCTCTAGTTTCTACTGTATCATGATGATCCTAACCAGACTAATAGTGCTCTAGTTTCTACTGTATCATGATGATCCTAACCAGACTAATAGTGCTCTAGTTTCTACTGTATCATGATGATCCTAACCAGACTAATAGTGCTCTAGTTTCTACTGTATCATGATGATCCTAACCAGACTAATAGTGCTCTAGTTTCTACTGTATCATGATGATCCTAACCAGACTAATAGTTTCTACTGCATGATGATCCTAACCAGACTAATATTGCTCTAGTTTCTGTGTATCATGATGATCCTAACCAGACTAATAGTGCTCTAGTTTCTACTGTATCATGATGATCCTAACCAGACTAATAGTGCTCTAGTTTCTACTGTATCATGATGATCCTAATAGTGCCAGACTGTAATAGACTAATAGTGCTCTAGTTTCTACTGTATCATGATGATCCTAACCAGACTAATAGTGCTCTAGTTTCTACTGTATCATGATGATCCTAACCAGACTAATAGATGTATCATGATGATCCTAACCAGACTAATAGTGCTCTAGTTTCTACTGTATCATGATGATCTACTGTATCTAACCAACCAGACTAATAGTGCTCTAGTTTCTACTGTATCATGATGATCCTAACCAGACTAATAGTGCTCTAGTTTCTACTGTATCATGATGATCCTAACCAGACTAATAGTGCTCTAGTTTCTACTGTATCATGATGATCCTAACCAGACTAATAGTGCTCTAGTTTCTACTGTATCATGATGATCCTAACCAGACTAATAGTGCTCTAGTTTCTACTGTATCATGATGATCCTAACCAGACTAATAGTGCTCTAGTTTCTACTGTATCATGATGATCCTAACCAGACTAATAGTGCTCTAGTTTCTACTGTATCATGATGATCCTAACCAGACTAATAGTGCTCTAGTTTCTACTGTATCATGATGATCCTAACCAGACTAATAGTGCTCTAGTTTCTACTGTATCATGATGATCCTAACCAGACTAATAGTGCTCTAGTTTACTGTATCTGATATAACCAGACTAATAGTGCATGATGATCCTAACCAGACTAATAGTGCTCTAGTTTCTACTGTATCATGATGATCCTAACCAGACTAATAGTGCTCTAGTTTCTACTGTATCATGATGATCCTAACCAGACTAATAGTGCTCTAGTTTCTACTGTATCATGATGATCTAACCAGACTAATAGTGCTCTAGTTTCTACTGTATCATGATGATTAACCAGACTAATAGTGCTCTAGTACTGTATCATGATGATCCTAACCAGACTAATAGTGCTCTGTATCATGTTTCTAATAGTGCTGTTTCTACTGTATCATGATGATCCTAACCAGACTAATAGTGCTCTAGTTTCTACTGTATCATGATGATCCTAACCAGACTAATAGTGCTCTAGTTTCTACTGTATCATGATGATCCTAACCAGACTAATAGTGCTCTAGTTTCTACTGTATCATGATGATCCTAACCAGACTAATAGTGCTCTAGTTTCTACTGTATCATGATGATCCTAACCAGACTAATAGTGCTCTAGTTTCTACTGTATCATGATGATCCTAACCAGACTAATAGTGCTCTAGTTTCTACTGTATCATGATGATCCTAACCAGACTAATAGTGCTCTAGTTTCTACTGTATCATGATGATCCTAACCAGACTAATAGTGCTCTAGTTTCTACTGTAGTGATCCTAACCAGACTAATAGTGCTAGTTTCTACTGTATCATGATGATCCTAACCAGACTAATAGTGCTCTAGTTTCTACTGTATCATGATGATCCTAACCAGACTAATAGTGCTCTAGTTTCTACTGTATCATGATGATCCCAGACTAATAGTGCCAGACTATCATATCCTAACCAGTGTGCTCTAGTTTCTACTGTATCATGATGATCCTAACCAGACTAATAGTGCTCTAGTTTCTACTGTATCATGATGATCCTAACCAGACTAATAGTGCTCTAGTTTCTACTGTATCATGATGATCCTAACCAGACTAATAGTGCTCTAGTTTCTACTGTATCATGATGATCCTAACCAGACTAATAGTGCTCTAGTTTCTACTGTATCATGATGATCCTAACCAGACTAATAGTGCTCTAGTTTCTACTGTATCATGATGATCCTAACCAGACTAATAGTGCTCTAGTTTCTACTGTATCATGATGATCTAACCAGACTAATAGTGCTCTAGTTTCTACTGTATCATGATGATCCTAACCAGACTAATAGTGCTCTAGTTTCTACTGTATCATGATGATCCTAACCAGACTAATAGTGCTCTAGTTTCTACTGCATGATGATCCTAACCAGACTTTGCTACTGTATCATGATGATCCTAACCAGACTAATAGTGCTCTAGTTTCTACTGTATCATGATGATCCTAACCAGACTAATAGTGCTCTAGTTTCTACTGTATCATGATGATCCTAACCAGACTAATAGTGCTCTAGTTTCTACTGATGATCCTAACCAGACTCATGATGATCCTAACCAGACTAATAGTGCTCTAGTTTCTACTGTATCATGATGATCCTAACCAGACTAATAGTGCTCTAGTTTCTACTGTATCATGATGATCCTAACCAGACTAACCTAGACTAATGATGATGCTCTAGTTTCTACTGTATCATGATGATCCTAACCAGACTAATAGTGCTCTAGTTTCTACTGTATCATGATGATCCTAACCAGACTAATATTGCTCTAGTTTCTACTGTATCATGATGATCCTAACCAGACTAATAGTGCTCTAGTTTCTACTGTATCATGATGATCCTAACCAGACTAATAGTGCTCTAGTTTCTACTGTATCATGATGATCCTAACCAGACTAATAGTGCTCTAGTTTCTACTGTATCATGATGATCCTAACCAGACTAATAGTGCTCTAGTTTCTACTGTATCATGATGATCCTAACCAGACTAATATTGCTCTAGTTTCTACTGTATCATGATGATCCTAACCAGACTAATATTGCTCTAGTTTCTACTGTATCATGATGATCCTAACCAGACTAATATTTTCTACTGCTCTAGTTTCTCTACTGTATCATGATGATCCTAACCAGACTAATAGTGCTCTAGTTTCTACTGTACCATGATGATCCTAACCAGACTAATATTGCTCTAGTTTCTACTGTATCATGATGATCCTAACCAGACTAATATTGCTCTAGTTTCTACTGTATCATGATGATCCTAACCAGACTAATATTGCTCTAGTTTCTACTGTATCATGATGATCCTAACCAGACTAATATTGCTCTAGTTTCTACTGTATCATGATGATCCTAACCAGACTAATATTGCTCTAGTTTCTACTGTATCATGATGATCCTAACCAGACTAATATTGCTCTAGTTTCTACTGTATCATGATGATCCTAACCAGACTAATAGTGCTCTAGTTTCTACTGTATCATGATAAGAGCGTCTGCTAAATGACTTAAATGTAAATGTAAATGATCCTAACCAGACTAATATTGCTCTAGTTTCTACTGTATCATGATGATCCTAACCAGACTAATATTGCTCTAGTTTCTACTGTATCATGATGATCCTAACCAGACTAATATTGCTCTAGTTTCTACTGTATCATGATGATCCTAACCAGACTAATATTGCTCTAGTTTCTACTGTATCATGATGATCCTAACCAGACTAATATTGCTCTAGTTTCTACTGTATCATGATGATCCTAACCAGACTAATAGTGCTCTAGTTTCTACTGTACCATGATGATCCTAACCAGACTAATATTGCTCTAGTTTCTATTGTATCATGATGATCCTAACCAGACTAATATTGCTCTAGTTTCTACTGTATCATGATGATCCTAACCAGACTAATATTGCTCTAGTTTCTACTGTATCATGATGATCCTAACCAGACTAATAGTGCTCTAGTTTCTACTGTACCATGATGATCCTAACCAGACTAATATTGCTCTAGTTTCTACCGTATCAAGGTGAATACCTTCTCTTTCTTTGATACACACTCTTCCCCTGCATCAAATGCTGAAGAAAAGTAAAAAGGTACTTCAAACGGAGATATGGCCAGCAAGATGGATGGCAGAGCACTATGGATCACTTCTCTAGGACACTCTGGGAAGAGGAACAAAAGAAGTTCACCCTTGAGCTGAGTCATGTGAATATGATGTACTAGTGTTGTAGAAAGGAACTCTAAGGGGCCAGACATAGTACTTGGGAGTCTGAAGTACAATGATGTTTCATCCAGTGTTGCAGTAGTTCTCCAGGTGCAGGAGATATTTAAGTTTAGCCCCCAGTGGTTTAATGTAGGATCTCGGCAGAGGGGGCTCTGATCCAAGACCCGTTCATTAGAGTGCAACTTCTCTTTGAAGCACATATGATGACCTAGGAATGTTGAACTTTAATGATTGGGAAAAAGCTGACCTTAGACCAGAGTGCTCTGATTGGATTCCCCTCTGCCTGAGGAGCGAGGAGGGCTTTTAGGTTGGGATCTGGGTAGAGAACTGATCTAGGGTCAGTTCAATGTGTTCTTTTCTTTGAAGAATGAGTTGGGCCAGGATTGTTGTCAGTCTTATGACTTTAGGGTCACATTCCCCTTATGACGCTACATGACCAGAAGTATGTGGGCACCTACTCGTCAAACATCTCATTCTAAAATTGTGGGCATTAATATGGAGATGGTTCCCCCCTTTGCTGTTGTAACAGCCTTCACTCTTCTGGGAAGGTTTTCCACTAGCTGTTGGAACAGAGGTCAGGGCTCTGTACAGGCCAGTGAAGTTCTTCCACACCGATCACAACAAACCATTTCTGTATGGACCTCACTTTGTGTACGGGGGGCATCGTCATGCTGAAACAGGAAAGTGCCTTCACCAAACTGTTGCCACGAAGTTGGAAGTACAGAATCGTCTAGAATATCAATGTATGCTGTAGCGTTAAGATTTCCCTTCATTGGAACTAAGGGGACTAGCCTGAACCATGAAAACAGCCCCAGACCATTTTTGTTCCTCCTCCACCAAACTTTACAGATGGCACTATGCTTTGGGGCAGGTATCGTTCTTCTGGCATCCGCCAAACCTAGATTTGTCCGTCGGACTGCCAGATGATGAAGCGTGATTCATCACTCCAGAGAACACGTTTCCACTGCTCCAGAGTCCAATGGCAGCGAGCTTTACACCACTCCAGCCGACACTTGGCATTGTGCATGGTGATCTTAGGCTTGTGTGCGGCTGCTCGGCCATGGAAACCCATTTCATGAAGCTCCCGACGAACAACTTGTGTGCTGACGTTGCTTACAGAGGCAGTTTAGAACTCTGTAGTGAGTGTTGCAACTGAGGACAGACTATTTTTAGACGCTAAGCGCTTCAGCACTCGGCAGGTCCCGTTCTGTGAGCTTGTGTGGCCTACCACTTTGCGTCTGAGCCGTTGTTACTCAAAGACGTTTCCACTTCATAATAACAGCACTTACAGTTGATCGAGGCAGCTCTAGCAGGGTAGAAATGTGACGAAAGACTTGTTGGAAAGGTGGCATCCTATGACAGTGCCACATTGAAAGTCACTGAGCTCTTCAGTAAGGCCATTCTGCTGCCAATGTTTGTCTATGGAGATTGCACGGCTGTGTGCTTGATATGTATAAACCTATAAGCAACTGGTGTAGCTGAAATAGCCAAATCCACTAATTTGAAGTGGTGTCCACATACTTTTGGGTATATAGTGTATCTCCCAGCACCCAGCTCACCCAGACCTCTGTTTGCAACACTGGGTGGGGACCACTGCTTCACAGAAAAACACTGAGGGTGCACTTCAATAGCCATAGCTTGGCAGTGTGTGGACACAGACCAGGGTAATGTTGAGGTATGAGCAGGTCTAAAATAGATCAAATGACTTCACAGTGCTGTATTTGTATTAATGAATGATTAGATCTGTTATTCTGTTAATAAAATAGGACATTACGTGATACACCAGATCAGTATCTCAGCAATTACAATGCTTGTTTTAGACTGGGCGGTGTGCGTGTTGCTCAATTTCCTTTCGCGTTGGAGAAACAGGAAGGGATTTCCGGGGGCTGACAGAAATGGGACTTGGGTCTGATTTGAACCAAAATCCTATATGCCTGTCTACCACAGGATATAAAATCCATCTTATCATGGCCTGTCTGTGTGCTTTTGATGGTGTGCAGATGTGGCTGGGCATCTATTTGAATAAATCCATTGAATACTGTAAACACCATGAATTAGTTTAGGCAGGTCCTAAGAAACACCAGACTAATAAAATGTATTTTCATAACAATAGAATGGCACATTGAGTTTGTTACGTCCAAATAGAATGAAATCATTAGTTATTATTTTGTTCAATAAATAGACAAGACACACCGACTGGATCACAGTGAACACACACATATTTTGTAGTAAGAATATAATGAAATATAACAGAATAAAATACTACTAATCTTTTCCCCACAACTTCCCTCACAGCAAGGTGTGTAACCATTGTCATGTAAAAAAGGGATATTTGGAAACCGAGCCCGAGGCAAGCCCATTCTTTTTTCATCCCATTAGTAAATAATAGCAATCTATATTTTCAAAAGAATGTGAATCTCATGTTCATATTTCACAACCTCTGCAGGCTTTTGGAGTTGCCTTTACGCTATCGAGCAAAATAATAGGCCTACGCTTGATTTAGGCTACATTATTGCATGCTAAATGTTTCTGATCAGTGAGAGATGAGCATACAGAGCTATACCACCAACTTATTTGCCCAGCCAGAGAATTAACCTCATGTACAGACAGAGATTGTGTGAAACAAAATCACATCGATTAGCAGAAAAAAACGTGTAGGCTAATGAACACAGTTAGTCATCACTTCTTGTAGGCTATTTGCTGCTGTTTTTCACTAAATGAACATGACATCCACTGTCCCACTAACTTTACCATCAAATCTATATTGAGATGTGTTGATGGAAATATGGTGTGTTTTCAGTGCATGTAGATGACATGAGGTACAGTATGTCCAACAGAGAACACAGAACACTGCTCAAACAGAGCCCTTCTCCTTTCATCTCGTTGGCTGTTGTCCGTCTCAATGTATTCCAGCGCGGAATCCGCTGGGTTCTAAGGCATTGTTGGATTTGGAATGTGTGACTGTTCAGGCCAGTGGAAGCCTTGTGTATGGAATCTGCTGTGTGATTGTCGTGGTAACGGGCTTAGTTGAGCTTGGTGTTTGCAGGAGCTAGATAGCAGGGGCTGGAATAGGGCTACGGTTGGAGCCTTGGCATCCATTAGGAGCTCAATGTTAGTCCTCCTTCCCCCTCAATGGATTTCTGTCGTTCCTGCTGCAGTTATACACTACAGTATAGCTGAAACATGAGTCCTTGTGGCATACATACAGGCCAATAAGGGGTTCTCTCTCGCTCCTACTTTTGAATCGTTTGTATTTTCCTGTCCTCTCTCTGACCAGAGTGGTGAGTTTATGCGTGATGGATATTCGGCTGGAGCGGGAAGGAACTGCATTACCGAGATATGATGGCATAATAAAGCTGTCATCTCTGTAGTAAATGTGTTATGGAAATGCGTTGTGGCTGGAGAAGACAAAGGAAGCAACCA
Organism: Oncorhynchus gorbuscha; assembly: GCF_021184085.1. Lineage (NCBI taxonomy): Eukaryota > Metazoa > Chordata > Actinopteri > Salmoniformes > Salmonidae > Oncorhynchus > Oncorhynchus gorbuscha. The sequence goes on along the minus strand of NW_025745904.1, from coordinate 178,209 downwards.
ACGCTGTGTTATGTAGGCACAGAGATGAATGACCTGGTGAAGCTACAGTTTATCTTAGTTAGCTTTTATAAGGAAAATCTAAATCTATTGTGTGGATAAATCCAGAGCTATATATAGCCCTAGTATCCCTCAGTGCTACCTTACTGTAGAATCCTCTTTATTGCTCATCTAGACAAGACCGGTATGATACGTCTGGCATATTGATTGGTCTCCTCAATGCTTATATCTGGAATGAATATTAATGTCGAAATATTAGTTTGCATAATAGACATGTAATAGAATCCCCCTAAATAGTCTACATACAATACAACAATACAAGTACTTTACATTTCAGTATAACTGGCCAAACACAATTCCTCAAGATAATTGACCTACATTTGGTAACAAAGGCGAGAAACATTATTTTCATTGTTTGGTGTGTCGCCCCACCCCGACTGCTTAGAGAGGGTTTTATATTATTGTTATTAACAGTGCTTAACAGTGGAAATATAGGTCAATCTCTACAAAACCAGACACTCTTTCCAATGCTCTAGACATGGTCATAAATCCTGTTTTGAATAGCTTACTTGTCATTGGTCAATGTTTAATGTGGCTTATGAATCATCATTGTAAGAGCAAGGGATAATTGAGGAAAGTTAGGGTTATTGCTAGGTTTAGGGTTGAGCTGGGGTGTGGACATGAAGCTAGGTTTAGGGTTGAGCTGGGGTGTGGACATGAAGCTAGGTTTAGGGTTGAGCTGGGGTGTGGACATGGAGCTGGGGTGTGGACATGAAGCTAGGTTTAGGGTTGAGCTGGGGTGTGGAAATGAAGCTAGGTTTAGGGTTGAGCTGGGGTGTGGACATGAAGCTAGGTTTAGGGTTGAGCTGGGGCGTGGACATGAAGCTAGGTTTAGGGTTGAGCTGGGGCGTGGACATGAAGCTAGGTTTAGGGTTGAGCTGGGGCGTGGACATGAAGCTAGGTTTAGGGTTGAGCTGGGGCGTGGACATGAAGCTAGGTTTAGGGTTGAGCTGGGGCGTGGACATGAAGCTAGGTTTAGGGTTGAGCTGGGGCGTGGACATGAAGCTAGGTTTAGGGTTGAGCTGGGGCGTGGACATGAAGCTAGGTTTAGGGTTGAGCTGGGGCGTGGACATGAAGCTAGGTTTAGGGTTGAGCTGGGGTGTGGACATGAAGCTAGGTTTAGGGTTGAGCTGGGCCAGGGGGTAAACCCATATTACTCACGCACTCTGTAAAATAAACAACTATTCTCTTTTCCTGTCAGTCTGTAAATGCTCTGCCTGCAGGTTCAATGTTAGGTATTTTGAAGCGGTATTTGTTCCCTTAAAGTCTCTGCTTCAACTTATCTTGACTGTCATCAGGTGACATGGGTAATCAATCAGTTATGTCTAGAATGGCTCAGGCAAAACACTATTTGTCATACAGAAGTGTACCTAAAGTTTTTCTCTCACTTGCACCATCCAATTACATTTATTAAAAGGGAATTTTCTGTCCAGAACCATTCACCTGTCAAGAAATAGACAGTTTTATAATTTTAAATTAGAGACTTGTGTGTAAAGAGAGGGTCTGGCTGAGTGTGTTTCCAGGGGTCCCCTGAGGGGGTTGACTGGCTATAGGGAGAGGGCCTCGCTAGGTGTGTTTCCAGGGGTCCCCTGAGGGGGTTGACTGGCTATAGGGAGAGGGCCTGGCTGGGTGTGTTTCCAGGGGTCCCCTGAGGGGGTTGACTGGCTATAGGGAGAGTGTCTGGCTGGGTTTGTTTCCAGGGGTCCCCTGAGGGGGTTGACTGGCTATAGGGAGAGGGCCTGGCTGGGTGTGTTTCCAGGGGTCCCCTAAGGGTGTTGACTGGGTACAAGGAGCGGGCCTGGCTGGGTAGGTTACATGGTACTAGCCACAGGGAGGGCTTTGGGGGATGGCACAGACTTATCTACTCCAGACAGAGGACTGCAGATCAGTCTTAACGGGGATAGGGGTTGTCTCAATTGGAAAAATTAGATCTCCAATGTCCTCTGTGCTGAGCTGTTGTTTTCAGAGATGCCGCACAGATAAACCAATACAGGTATTCACAGGGCCTGGAGTGTTCTGGTCCATGTTGGAGTGTGAGGGAGAGTGGATGATCCAATACGACAGCTTCTACTAGAGGTCGACCGATTATGATTTTTCAACGCCGATACTGATACCGATTTATTGGAGGACCAAAAAAGCTGCTACCGATTTAATCACAGGATATAATTTTTTTTTAAATATATTTTTTATGTATTTGTAATAATTACAACAATACTGAATGAACACTTATTTTAACTTAATATAATACATCAATAAAATCAATTTAGCCTCAAGTAAATAATGAAACATGTTCAATTTGGTTTAAATAATGCAAAAACAAAGTGTTTGAGAAGAAAGTACAAGTGCAATATGTGCCATGTAAGAAAGCTAACGTTTCAGTTCCTTGCTCAGAACATGAGAACATATGAAAGCTGGTGGTTCCTTTTAACATGAGTCTTCAATATTCCGAGGTAATAAGTTTTAGGTTGTAGTTATTATAGGAATTATAGGACTATTTCCCTCTATACCATTTGTATTTAATTAACCGTTGACTATTGAATGTTCTTATAGTCACTTTAGTATTGCCAGTGTAACAGTATAGCTTCGGTCCCTCTCCTCGCTCCTCCCTGGGCTCGGACCAGCAACACAATGACAACAGCCACCACATCGAAGCAGCGTTACCCATGCAGAGCAAGGGAAACAACCACCCCAAGGCTCAGAGCGAGTAGCGCGTGTTAACTAGCCAGCCATTTCACTTCGGTTACACCAGCCTCATCTCGGGAGTTGATAGGCTTGAAGTCATAAACAGCGCAATGCTTGACGCACAACGAAGAGCTGCTGGCAAAACTCACGAGAGTGCTATTTGAATGAATGTTTACGCGCCTGCTTCTGCCTACCACCGCTCAGTCGGATACTTAGATACTTGTATGCTCAGTCAGATTATATGCAACGCAGGACACGCTAGATAATATCTAGTAATATCATCAACCATGTGTAGTTATTATGATTGATTGTTTTTTATAAGATAAGTTTAATGCTAGCTAGCAACTTACCTTGGCTTACTGCATTTGCGTAACAGACAGTCTCCTTGTGGAGTGCAACGAGAGAGAGAGAGGCAGGTCGTTATTGCGTAGGACTAGTTAACTGTAAGTTTGCAAGATTGATCCCCCGAGCTGACAAGGTGAAAAGCTGACAAGGTGAAAATCTGTCATTCTGCCCCTGAACGAGGCAGTTAACCCACCGTTTCTAGGCCGTCATTGAATATAAGAATGTGTTCTTAACTGACTTACCTGGTTAAATAAAGATTAAATAAAGGTGTAAAAAAATATTTAAAAAATAAATACATTTGCAAATCGGTGCCCAAAAATAACGATTTCCGATTGTTATGAAAACTTGAAATCAACCCTAATTAATCGGCCATTCCGATTAATCGGTCGACCTCTAGCTTCTACCACCAGGCCATCAGACTGTTGAATAGATAATCCTAGCTGTCTGCCTGCACAGACCTGCACCGTAGAGACTATTTGCACTCTTACTACACATCCAACCCGTACACACACTTACACAGACACACTTACAGACTGCTGTTCTATTATATCATATTTATTCGACTGAGTGATTCATACTTTTCAACAACATCAACAGAGACATATTACTTAACCAGGACAACAGGTTTCTGGATCAGACTCCCTCCCATGTAGAGGTCGCTCCAGGACAACAGGTTTCTGGATCAGATTCCCTCCCATGTAGAAGGTGCTGCAGGACAACAGGTTTCTGGATCAGATTCCCTCCCATGTAGAAGGTGCTCCAGGACAACAGGTTTCTGGATCAGACTCCCTCCCATGTAGCTGCAGAAGGTGCTCCAGGACAACAGGTTTCTGGATCAGACTCCCTCCCATGTAGAAGGTGCTCCAGGACAACAGGTTTCCAGGACAACAGATCAGATTCCCTCCCATGTAGAAGGTGCTCCAGAACAACAGGTTTCTGGATCAGATTCCTTCCATGTAGAAGGTGCTGCAGAACAACAGGTTTCTGGATCAGTTTCCCTCCCATGTAGAAGGTGCTGCAGAACAACAGGTTTCTGGATCAGATTCCCTCCATGTAGAATGTGTGGCAGAATACACATAAAGAAGAAATTAAGATGGAGCCAGTCATTTCTCTCTCCACAGTGCAACCCTGTTAACTTGCATTGCTGCCTGATTGATCGAATGGACACACAAATAATTTCTCACTGCCTTAAAAACCATACGCTCCATTAAGAGTGTTAGAATGTATACAGCTATGAGAAATGTCTAATGTATACAGCTATGAGAAATGTCTAATGTATCTTCCATCACACACAAGCTAAATGATGGGTATGTCAGGAGAAGGGGATAGTGAGCCGTAGCCTGTTTTCGTCTTTTAAGCTTGTCATGCAAATAACTGTCAAGTCTCCTGTCAGAAGATGATGATATGAACACCAGCCCTGTTTTCACATTACTGAGACGTGTCCTAAGGGACATTGTGAATGTGTCATTAATACTGTATGGATAAGCACAGTTAAATGTTTCTGAGAGTTTTGTCTTTGAAATGGGCAACACACCATATTATAGATCCTGTTGGGGGGCCATGTGTTCCCTATAGCTGCTTTTCCCTTAACCTCAACCTCGTCCTCTTTCTCCCTTTTTCTTTCTTTCTTCCTCTCTTTTAAAGAAAAATCTTTCTCCCTCCCATCTTCAAGTTCTGTCCTATTTGGTTCTGTATGTTCATTGGTTGAATATCTTTAAGGGGAAAGAGGTAAGCCATTTACTGTTGTAGTATGGGCTGTCAGGTTGCTGTGGTGATGCACATTATATTCTAATGGAAGGAAAATGTTCCAGGAGCCAAATCTCAGCTGGGATTTGATGTGTGTTATTTTCCCTGGGAGAGAAATGGAGAAAATACCATTACTCCATCAGTATTGGTTATAGAAACAATGTCAGGGGGCTTTATACTCTCTATCCCATAGTGTACTACTGTATATACCAATATTGCATAACCTATTATGTTTGAATCTGTGGAGCAATATAGATGCAAATTATCAGAGCCTAGCTTGTCCAATATAAAAATGTTCTTCCAATTTGTAGTCATAATCTTCCAATATGTTATGCTATAAAGAGATGTCATATTATAATAACGTATGGTTACCATGAGAAGATCCTTCGTAATCATGATGGGGATGATAATCAATACTTCCTCTGTTTTTCTCTCAACAGGAGAGGGGGAACTGATGAGTCAGAGGGGAGGATAGATGAGTGACAGACACTACTAGTGGGTTCCAGACACACAAATCCAAACCAAGAAGGTACAGTCATCTTCCTCTCTTCACAACATGTTGTTCCCTGAACATTTCATAAAGGTACAGGACCTCTCCTGTTCTTCTACATGGAAACGTATTGCATGTGTAAAGGACAGGTAACACAATACTCTACTCAGCAAACTGGATGCAGTTTATCACAGTGTCATCCGTTTTGTTACTAAAATACCTTATACATACCCACCACTGCGACCTGTATGCTCTAGTCGGCTGGCCCTCGCTACATATTTGTCGCCAGACCCACTGGCTCAGGGTCATCTACAAGTCCATGCTAGGTAAAGCTCCGCCTTATCTCACTGGTCACGATGGCAAAACCCACCCGAAGCACGCGCTCCAGCAGGTGTATCTCACTGATCATTCTTTAGTCCTGTCATGTTCCCTGATTGGTCACACGCAGTATGTGCTACAGATGTGGGATCGTAATTTGATCACCCTTTTCAAGGAGAACTTTGCTCCAATGCATAACATTTAAAACTAAGTGTATTTGAGGTTTAAAAAGGCTTCTGAATTTTGTAATTTCCACTTTTCAATTTTAGACTTTAAATGTATCAACCCCTACAAAAATGTCCATGAATTATAATTCACATAATAATTCACATTTCCTCTTGTTGAAGGATTTTTTCCCCCCTGCTTTAGCAAACAGTCTCAAATTTAAGATCCGACATACAGGTCTTTATTTATTTGCAATCTGGTACAGTATGTGCAACATTAATACCAAGGCCAAGGAGCTGAGTAGGTCTTCTAGTAATGGTATAGCTGGGATATGTTCTCTCTTGGTTAGAAAAATAAGTCTTAACAGTGCCATCTTTGGCTTTGACAAATGTTTCTCAGAGAGTACTGAACTTGTAAAGTTCTCTCTTTTCTTTCTCTCCTCTTTCTTTCTCTTTCTTATCCACTGGAAGTAAAAAGCAGGACCATAGTTTTAAACTTAGTTTAGTCTGTCCTTGCCCTCGAGGGCTTGTATTTTCTCAGCCTCTGAGAGAACCACTTCCCCTAGGAAATCAATGCTTGACAGTAAAATATGGTCACATTATGAATGTCTCGGTCTGGTATTCCGTGGGTAAAAGTCCTTATCATGCAAAAACAGCCATGAAGATTAGAGTGAAATTATTAAAAAGGGTTTAAGCCTTAAACGGTTCACTGGGAATCACTCAGTGAGATTTATAGACCTGCCTCATTATACTAGAGTGCTTTGTCTTGTCGTCTCTCACACAGACACACACACACACTTCTCTACAAAGCAACGAAACGACTAGCTCAAGAACTTTGAGAGCGGCAGACATCAGTCATGGCCTCAAATCAACTTCACATTGCTCAACTTCACATAGCATAAAGGCACACGCCACCCCAAAACAACAGAACTACACTTCCCCCTCAAACCCATGACAACCATTGCCACATAACCTATCAGAAAGGAGAAGAGAAAAAAAACGGCCCATAGTGTTTGAAACACCCTCCTCGCCGCCTCGCACCCGGCACTTGAAACTGCCAATCAGATTAGGAATTTCCCGCATGACTAAAGTAAGGTTGTGTCCCATAGGGCTCTGGTCAATAGTAGTGCACTATATAAGGAATAGGATGCCGTTTGAGACTCAGTCCAAGTAATTAGTATGAATGCTATTCTAATCTGGCTAATAAATGAGCACAGTAAAATAGGTTAGTTAAAAGGGGCAGTCTGCAGTTTCAAGCCCTATCCCTCAGCCTTTTTACCGAAACAGTGGTGTTGTAACAATTGTTCCAACTGCAGATTGCCCCTTTAAGGGGGTTCTGAGTACCTCTCTGGGAGTAGCTATGAATCTAATAGCCTTCATTAGTTGGAATGGGTCCCTGATGGACACACACTGTGGGGCTGTTGTTGTCTTCCCAGGGTAGGTCCCCCGGGACCACCCATTCGAATTTGCACAGGAAGTGTCTGGATCATCATTTGAGTAGGTCCCACATTCGTTTCCAGAGTGTCTAAATTTGAGTACACAGTAGAGGCTAAATCTAACTTCCGTCTAAACTGAATTTTCACTTAGTCAGGCATTGATGTCAATGGGAGACTAAATATACATTTGACCCCAGTGGAATTTAGAATACTTGCATATGTGAGAACATTTTCTTGATGACTAACAATTGGGTGAAAAGTATTTTCAACCGATGTCTTTGAATTCTCTTCAATTATGTCAATTGATTCAGTCAATGGGTTTTCTAACTATGCATGTCATAGCACGTTTTACACTTCCTGGGTTTGTAGGATTGTCTTTTGACATTTCTTGCAGTCATCTGTGCCGTGTACGGCCAATTCTTTTTAACTGTAATGGTTGCTATGTGACAGCCATAAGCAGTGACGGCCTCAATCACCCTGGCCCTGTTTTATTCTGAGTGAGGACTGACTAAACTCAGCTCCCACCAAAACACGTTCCCCCAAATGTAAATGACCTGTTCAGCGTGGAGATTTGATCCATGGATCCCTATAATGGAAGAGGATTTAATAAGAGGTTAATAAGGTTCCTGAAGGAAGGAAGACCATTTAATAAGAAGGAAGGAAGACCATTTAATAAGAGGTTAATAAGGTTCCTGAAGGAAGACCATTTAATAAGAGGTTAATAAGGTTCCTGAAGGAAGACCATTTAATAAGAGGTTAATAAGGTTCCTGAAGGAAGGAAGACCATTTAATAAGAGGTTAATAAGGTTCCTGAAGGAAGGAAGACCATTTAATAAGAGGTTAATAAGGTTCCTGAAGGAAGGAAGACCATTTAATAAGGTTCCTGAAGGAAGGAAGACCATTTAATAAGGTTCCTGAAGGAAGGAAGACCATTTAATAAGGTTCCTGAAGGAAGGAAGACCATTTAATAAGGTTCCTGAAGGAAGGAAGACCATTTAATAAGGTTCCTGGGAAGACCATTTAATAAGGTTCCTGAAGGAAGGAAGACCATTTAATAAGGTTCCTGAAGGAAGGAAGACCATTTAATAAGGTTCCTGAAGGAAGGAAGACCATTTAATAAGGTTCCTGAAGGAAGGAAGAATTTAATAAGGTTCCTGACCATTTAATAAGGTTCCTGAAGGAAGGAAGACCATTTAATAAGGTTCCTGAAGGAAGGAAGACCATTTAATAAGGTTCCTGAAGGAAGGAAGACCATTTAATAAGGTTCCTGAAGGAAGGAAGACCATTTAATAAGGTTCCTGAAGGAAGGAAGACCATTTAATAAGAGGTTAATAAGGTGCCTGAAGGAAGGAAGACCATTTAATAAGAGGTTAATAAGGTGCCTGAAGGAAGGAAGTCACTTTCTTTTTTTTCTCGTAACTTTAAAATGGCTTTCTGTCTAGTATTTTCAATTTAGATTTATCTGGTGTTACCATGCATCCATGGAAATCTAATTACACTTCCGTTATAGTCCATGTGCCACATTTAAAGTATTAAAGCATGTAAATTGAAAGTCGTTCACTCTCTAAGGCTTTGAGAGGATGGATAATACTACTTTGAGATGGAAGTGCATGATGGAAGTCCATTTTAATGGATCTTTTATGGGTTTATATGGTGTTGGATTGTCAGTGTATGACTGACATGTTATTGAATTGATGACAATGATTTCTGAGGTTGCCTCTTTGTATGCGTGTAATGATGGTTCATTAATTTCTTCCCAATACCCTCAATCTGCAATAAGTGTATTTTTTTAAAACTTCTGTACATGTTTTTCATGACAAGAATATCTATAATATGACATGTCTTGGCTACAGCCAGTGTATTCATTTTTTACATGAGGTGTAGTCTCACCAAGAACAATGAACTGTGATGATGATGTCACCCATTGAATGAAATGACAACTGACCCTTGACCCAATGACATTCTTTTTGAAAATCAATATTTTGGCTCCTTTGTGTCTGTCGTTAGACCATGCATTGATTCTAGCCTGTGGAGCTTATGTACATTTTGAGTCCGACTGTGTTGCCCTTAATTAATTCTTCATCTCAGACCCTGTTAGATTATGTCCCAACAAGACCAAAACAAAGCTGCTTATACAAAGCTAATATAACACATATATTAGACGTAGTTAAACCTGTCGCTCTGTGCCATGACATTTTTTAAAAAGTGTAATTTAAATAAAAGAATGAGGTCATTTCAGAGGTTGGCGACAGTTTTCGTTTTTAGGGAGGAAAGATTTTTCTCTGTGTCTAAGAAGATGGAGGAGGAACCGTATCAACTATGAAAGTCTCCACTGCATACAGATGTAGGCTGTTAATTTGATCACCCTGTTGCAGAACAACTTTCCTGCATTGTAGGATATTTTCAACTTGCAGTGTATTTGAGGTTAAAAAAGGCTTCTGGAGATTGTAATTTCCACTTGGACATTTCAGACATGATTTGTCCCTTACACAAAATGTATCAACCCCTAGAAAAAGGTGCATTAATTATAACTGACATTTCATGTTTCTGCAGCATTATTTTCCAGCTGTAGCAAATTGGCTCAAATAAAGAGCCTACATTTGTACCTACATCTACAGCTGTCAGAAGTCTCCGTCCTACGATCTTAGTAAAAAGGTGAGGAACGTGGCAGTACGTTGAACTTGAGCTACTTACAGCATGTCAGCCTTTTTGCTCCATCAGGCTCAGAAACTGTAGTTGGTGAGGAATATAGGAAGACATTCCAGTTACACACGAGTTTATGGCTGATATAGGGATTTTCCACCTACAAGTTCTACTGAACATGATAGTGGCCTTAGTTATACCTTTGGTAACGTTGATGGTAACGTCCATGGTGAGAGACCGTTCAGCTGAGTCACCACCAAGCCTCACTAGTTTACATCTCATGCACTTGTCATATAGGGAAGTGAAATCATGAAAAATGACAAACCTCTGACCTAATCGTTTGAACTGAAATGAACTGGTCTGGCGATATGGAATATGCTACATTCACAAGCAGACTGTTCACTAGTGTTACTCAAGGCAACATGTTTATTTTTGCAATTGTGTTAACAAAGGGATATTGTTGCTTTTCTGTGGGATGACTGGGTTTAAGGCATGACTGTTTTAAGTCGAGCGCTGGCTAAAGCTTAGCATGGCTTGAATGATTGGATCGGGGATAATCGTATAGAGGTATACATTCTAAAGGCTGAACATTGTTTTTGGTAGAAGCAGAAATGTATTGAAAGAAATGTATTGTGTGTGTGTGTGTGTGTGTGGGGGGTTTACCATTAGGTGCATCCATGTGAATGAAGGTCACAATAGTCCTGTCCTCTGTCTCCAACCCATATTTCCTTTACCTACCAACACCAGACCAAACCTCAATCTAGCTCCGGTCTCCAGTCATTTAGCTTCACATTGATCTCTCACTGCACCAGTTAGCCAAGACAAGCCAATACAGATGGATGTCTCTCTCTGAGTGTGTCTCAAATAGCTCCCTATTCCCGATGTGGTTTTGACCTGCTTTTGACCATGTGCCTTAATAACCTTTTTGGGATAGGGGGCAGCATTTTCACTTTTGGATGAGCGTGGATAGCGTGCACAGAGTGAACTGCCTTCTACTCTGTCCCAGATGCTAATATATGCATATTGGGGGGGGCTCTGGTCAACAGTAGTGCACTGAATAGGGTGCCATTTGGGACGCTGCTCTCTCCTTCCCCAGCCATCCCCTAACCCACAGCCCCTCAATGTCCTTGACCTTGACTTGGTGGTGTTTTCTCACCCCAGGCTCCTGATCCACTGCAGAGCCCAGGTCTCAGTACCACCATAGAAGCTATTGCAGTATGAACCGAGCTTTCAACAGGAGAAAAGGTAACAGCTCACTGTATTCATTGAGTGCATTTGAAATAACACCATGTTTCTTATACACAAACAGCACAGTCTTTTGAAAGCATGTTGACCTCAAGTACTTACCCACTAGGCAAGACCTGGTTGAATCGACGTTGTTTCCATGTCATTTTTAACCAAATTTAATGTGATGACGTTGAATCAAAGTGGAAAACTGGATAAAAATAAATCAATGTAAGGGATTTTTTTTTTAACCTAAATATAATCAGATTTTTGGGGGTTTGATTTCATGTTAGTTGACAACTGAACCAAATGTAAATCAAACTTTGACATTGAAATGAGGTCTGTGTCCAGTGGGTAGAGACATTTCATGTTGTAGTTCTTTATGGAATATATGTGTTACTTACAGAACATAATGTAAAGGCAATTTGTACCTACTCAGGTCAATTTAATTCCTGATGAACAAATGTCTCAATTCTCCCAATCTCTTCATTAGTGTCTCTTTCTGTCGCTCTAGTCGTGTCTACACTTTACACTTACATACGACTTCTGCTATCATAATACGAAGACGGATCTAGACACACAAAAGTGGCTTTGTCGTCAGATTGTGTTCAGATCTGTCTGAACACTTCAGGAGGTGGTCGGATGCATTGTGTGCAGATTTCTCCTCAGTCTGGATGCAATCAGGCTACAGAAACGCATGGCGTGGGTGACGTCATCAGCACTCCTCCCACAAGTCTCCAGAAAACTATTTTGGGACTGAGAGGCACCGTTTCATTAGAACGTTGGCAGAAATATGTTCCTAGCATATAGGGAACCTGTTTGCTGGCCTCATGGTATCCATCTAGCTAATATTTAGAAAAATATCTGGCTAGAGTTATGCTAACTCGTTTGCAGTCCCTTTAGCGTTCCTTATTAGCTTGCTACAGTAGTTAGCTACTGCCATCAGCTGTTGTGGCATTATCATATTTAGCCTATTCCGCCGTTTGTAGAATGCATACTTGATTTTGAATATTGTGCGGGAATGGACACAATGTGGACACATTTTAAATGTAGACCGACGCATGACGTGTTTAGAATGACATAATCAGAACTCCATTATCAGAATACAAAAGCTGCGTGAACTGTCAAGTCTAGACACAATCTCTCGTTCTCGCTTGCACTCTCTAAGCTGCAAAAACTCTAGACATAGCTGGTTACATCTGTCAGTGGGCTGATACAGGTGTCTCTGACCTGATGTTTTACTAGACTAGTGACTTTCCTCCTTTCCTAATATGCGTGCATATACACCACCTCTGGCCTCTGATGCTCCACCGACTTTACCACCAACGTCTGCCCAGAGTTTCTCACTTAGCAGTCGCAGCAGTAGCTGTGTTTGGTGGTCTGAATATTTCATTAGGATGCTGTGAGGCACATTCTATTCTGTTGTCAACCCCACTCTACAAATGTCCACTCACTTTCCTGCTACTACTTTTAAACATCCATAATAGTGTGTGTGTGTGTGTACTGGATCTTAAAGCAGCCTCTACTGATGACAGTATTTCCAGGATTAGTTAGTAGACACATTGTTACTCTCCCACAGTCCCATTTCATGTACACACTTTTATTTATTTAAATGTTATTGTTAATTTTGTCATTTGTGATGGCTCCTATCTCAGAGACATATTTACATGGAGACCATCTGATGCAGAGAGTGTCTCCAAATGGGCCCCTATGGGCCCTGGTCAAAGAGAGCGCACTGTATAGGGCCATACGGTCGCATTTGAGACACTGTCTTTATAGCCTTTCCTGTTGGTCGTAAACTGTAGAGACACATTGGCACCGAATGTGATTAATCAAAGTGAATTAAAAATATATAGTATTTTCATGAATTATTCATTAGGTGTGGCTGTTCAATCCATACCTTGCAGTTAGTGTATATTATCACAGTCAAAGTGAGAAAGAGTTGGATTAAAATGAGACTGTGTGCTTTCTACCAGAAAAAACCCCAATGCATTTTCTTTATCTGAACCACAAACCTCACTCTCTTGTGTCCCTGTTATATTAATTTACATTAATATTACAGATCCAACTTACAGTACAATCAGTGCCAATGTGTCTACAGTAGGCAGAACGAGGACATTCCCAACTGACTGAATGTGTTTCTCTTACACTAATACTACCTGATCTCTATATGGAGGTTACACTAATACTACCTGATGTATCCCTCTATATGGAGGTTACACTAATACTACCTGATGTATCCCTCTGTATGGAGGTTACACTAATACTACCTGACCTCTATATGGAGGTTACACTAATACTACCTGATGTATCCCTATATGGAGGTTACACTAATACTACCTGACCTCTGTATGGAGGTTACACTAATACTACCTGACCTCTGTATGGAGGTTACACTAATACTACCTGATATGGAGGTTACACTAATACCCTGATCTCTGTATGGAGGTTACACTAATACTACCTGATGTATCCCTCTACCTATGGAGGTTACACTAATACTACCTGATCTCATATATGGAGGTTACACTAATACTACCTGATCTCTATATGGAGGTTACACTAATACTACCTGATCCTCTATATGGAGGTTACACTAATACTACCTGATCTCATATGGAGGTTACACTAATACTACCTCTCTATATGGAGGTTACACTAATACTACCTGATCCTCTATATGGAGGTTACACTAATACTACCTGATACCTGATGTATCCTCTATATGGAGGTTACACTAATACTACCTGATCTCTATATGGAGGTTACACTAATACTACCTGATGTATGGAGGTTACCTCCTGATATGGAGGTTACACTAATACTACCTGATCTCTGTATCACTAATACTCTGATATGGAGGTTACACTAATACTACCTGATCTCTATATGGAGGTTACACTAATACTACCTGATGTATCCCTCTGTATGGAGGTTACACTAATACTACCTGATGTATCCCTCTGTATGGAGGTTACACTAATACTACCTGATCTCTATATGGAGGTTACCTAATATTACTGATCTCTGTGGAGGTTACACTAATACTACCTGATGTATCTCTATATGGAGGTTACACTAATACTACCTGATCCCTCTGTATACTACCTGATCTCTGATGGAGGTTACACTAATACTACCTGATCTCTATATGGAGGTTACACTAATACTACCTGATCTCTGTATGGAGGTTACACTAATATTACCTGATCTCTATATGGAGGTTACACTAATACTACCTGATCTCTATATGGAGGTTACACTAATACTACCTGATCTCATATGGAGGTTACACTAATACTACCTGATCTCTGTATGGAGGTTACACTAATACTACCTGATGTATCCCTCTGTATGGAGGTTACACTAATACTACCTGATCTCTATATGGAGGTTACACTAATACTACCTGATCTCACTAATACTATGATGGGAGGTTACACTAATACTACCTGATGTATCTCTGTATGGAGGTTACACTAATACTACCTGATCTCATATGGAGGTTACACTAATACTACCTGATGTATCCCTCTGTATGGAGGTTACACTAATACTACCTGATGTATCCCTCTGTATGGAGGTTACACTAATACTACCTGATGTATCCCTCTGTATGGAGGTTACACTAATACTACCTGATGTATCCCTCTGTATGGAGGTTACACTAATACTACCTGATGTATCCCTCTGTATGGAGGTTACACTAATACTACCTGACCTCTGTATGGAGGTTACACTAATACTACCTGATGTATCCCTCTGTATGGAGGTTACACTAATACTACCTGACCTCTGTATGGAGGTTACACTAATACTACCTGACCTCTGTATGGAGGTTACACTAATACTACCTGATGTATCCCTCTGTATGGAGGTTACACTAATACTACCTGATGTATCCCTCTGTATGGAGGTTACACTAATACTACCTGATGTATCCCTCTGTATGGAGGTTACACTAATACTACCTGATCTCTATATGGAGGTTACACTAATACTACCTGACCTCTGTATGGAGGTTACACTAATACTACCTGACCTCTGTATGGAGGTTACACTAATACTACCTGATGTATCCCTCTGTATGGAGGTTACACTAATACTACCTGATGTATCCCTCTGTATGGAGGTTACACTAATACTACCTGATGTATCCCTCTGTATGGAGGTTACACTAATACTACCTGATGTATCCCTCTGTATGGAGGTTACACTAATACTACCTGATCTCTATATGGAGGTTACACTAATACTACCTGACCTCTGTATGGAGGTTACACTAATACTACCTGATGTATCCTCTGTATGGAGGTTACACTAATACTACCTGATCTCTATATGGAGGTTACACTAATACTACCTGATGTATCCCTCTATATGGAGGTTACACTAATACTACCTGATCTCTATATGGAGGTTACACTAATACTACCTGATCTCTATATGGAGGTTACACTAATACTACCTGATGTATCCTAATACTACCTGATCTGTATGGAGGTTACACTAATACTACCTGATCTCTGTATGGAGGTTACACTAATACTACTGATATGGAGGTTACACTAATACTACCTGATCTCTATATGGAGGTTACACTAATACTACCTGATCCCTCTGTATGGAGGTTACACTAATACTACCTGATCCTCTGTATGGAGGTTACACTAATACTACCTGATCTCTGTATGGAGGTTACACTAATACTACCTGATCTATCCTAATACTCTGATATGGAGGTTACACTAATACTACCTGATGTATATGGAGGTTACCCTCTGTATGGAGGTTACACTAATACTACCTGATCCTCTGTATGGAGGTTACACTAATACTACCTGATCTCTGTATGGAGGTTACACTAATATTACCTGATGTATCACTCTGTATGGAGGTTACACTAATACTACCTGATCTCATATGGAGGTTACACTAATATTACCTGATGTATCACTCTATATGGAGGTTACACTAATACTACCTGATGTATCACTCTATATGGAGGTTACCCTAATACTACCTGGTGTATCCCTCTGTATGGAGGTTACACTAATACTACCTGATGTATCCCTCTGTATGGAGGTTACACTAATACTACCTGATGTATCCTCTGTATGGAGGTTACACTAATACTACCTGATGTATCCCTCTGTATGGAGGTTACACTAATACTACCTGATGTATCCCTCTGTATGGAGGTTACACTAATACTACCTGACCTCTATATGGAGGTATCCCTGACTCTGTATGGAGGTTACACTAATACTACCTGATGTATCCCTCTGTATGGAGGTTACACTAATACTACCTGATGTATCCCTCTGTATGGAGGTTACACTAATACTACCTGATGTATCCTCTGTATGGAGGTTACACTAATACTACCTGATCCCTCTATATGGAGGTTACACTAATACTACCTACCTATCCTCTGTATGGAGGTTACACTAATACTACCTGATGTATCCCTCTGTATGGAGGTTACACTAATACTACCTGATGTATCCCTCTGTATGGAGGTTACACTAATACTACCTGATGTATCCCTCTGTATGGAGGTTACACTAATACTACCTGATGTATCCCTCTGTATGGAGGTTACACTAATACTACCTGACCTCTGTATGGAGGTTACACTAATACTACCTGATGTATCCCTCTGTATGGAGGTTACACTAATACTACCTGATGTATCCCTCTGTATGGAGGTTACACTAATACTACCTGACCTCTGTATGGAGGTTACACTAATACTACCTGATGTATCCCTCTGTATGGAGGTTACACTAATACTACCTGACCTCTGTATGGAGGTTACACTAATACTACCTGATGTATCCCTCTGTATGGAGGTTACACTAATACTACCTGATGTATCCCTCTGTATGGAGGTTACACTAATACTACCTGATGTATCCCTCTGTATGGAGGTTACACTAATACTACCTGATGTATCACTCTATATGGAGGTTACACTAATACTACCTGATCTGGAGGTTACACTAATACTACCTGATCTCTATATGGAGGTTACACTAATACTACCTGATGTATCCCTCTATATGGAGGTTACACTAATACTACCTGATCTCTATATGGAGGTTACACTAATACTACCTGATGTATCCCTCTGTATGGAGGTTACACTAATACTACCTGATGTATCCCTCTGTATGGAGGTTACACTAATACTACCTGATGTATCCCTCTGTATGGAGGTTACTAATACTACCTGATGTATCCTCTGTATGGAGGTTACACTAATACTACCTGATGTATCCCTCTGTATGGAGGTTACACTAATACTACCTGATGTATCCCTCTGTATGGAGGTTACACTAATACTACCTGATGTATCCCTCTGTATGGAGGTTACACTAATACTACCTGATGTATCCTCTGTATGGAGGTTACACTAATACTACCTGATGTATCCCTCTGTATGGAGGTTACACTAATACTACCTGATGTATCCCTCTGTATGGAGGTTACACTAATACTACCTGACCTCTGTATGGAGGTTACACTAATACTACCTGACCTCTGTATGGAGGTTACACTAATACTACCTGACCTCTGTATGGAGGTTACACTAATACTACCTGATGTATCCCTCTGTATGGAGGTTACACTAATACTACCTGATGTATCCCTCTGTATGGAGGTTACACTAATACTACCTGATGTATCCCTCTGTATGGAGGTTACACTAATACTACCTGATCTCTATATGGAGGTTACACTAATACTACCTGATGTATCCCTCTGTATGGAGGTTACACTAATACTACCTGATGTATCCCTCTATATGGAGGTTACACTAATACTACCTGATCTCTATATGGAGGTTACACTAATACTACCTGATGTATCCCTCTGAGGTTACACTAATACTACCTGACCTCTATATGGAGGTTACACTAATACTACCTGATGTATCCTCTGTATGGAGGTTACACTAATACTACCTGACCTCTGTATGGAGGTTACACTAATACTACCTGATGTATCCCTCTGTATGGAGGTTACACTAATACTACCTGATGTATCCCTCTGTATGGAGGTTACACTAATACTACCTGACCTCTGTATGGAGGTTACACTAATACTACCTGATGTATCCCTCTGTATGGAGGTTACACTAATACTACCTGATCTGTATGGAGGTTACCTAATACTCTGACCTCTGTATGGAGGTTACACTAATACTACCTGACCTCTATATGGAGGTTACACTAATACTACCTGACCTCTATATGGAGGTTACACTAATACTACCTGATGTATCCCTCTGTATGGAGGTTACACTAATACTACCTGATGTATCCTCTGTATGGAGGTTACACTAATACTACCTGATGTATCCCTCTGTATGGAGGTTACACTAATACTACCTGATGTATCCCTCTGTATGGAGGTTACACTAATACTACCTGACCTCTGTATGGAGGTTACACTAATACTACCTGACCTCTGTATGGAGGTTACACTAATACTACCTGATGTATCCCTCTGTATGGAGGTTACACTAATACTACCTGATGTATCCCTCTGTATGGAGGTTACACTAATACTACCTGATGTATCCCTCTGATGGAGGTTACACTAATACTACCTGATGTATGGAGGTTACACTAATACTACCTGATGTATCCCTCTGTATGGAGGTTACACTAATACTACCTGATGTATCCCTCTGTATGGAGGTTACACTAATACTACCTGATGTATCCCTCTGTATGGAGGTTACACTAATACTACCTGATGTATCCTCTATATGGAGGTTACACTAATACTACCTGATGTATCCCTCTGTATGGAGGTTACACTAATACTACCTGATGTATAATACCCTCTGTATGGAGGTTACACTAATACTACCTGATGTATCCCTCTGTATGGAGGTTACACTAATACTACCTGATGTATCCCTCTGTATGGAGGTTACACTAATACTACCTGATGTATCCCTCTGTATGGAGGTTACACTAATACTACCTGATGTATCCCTCTGTATGGAGGTTACACTAATACTACCTGATGTATCCCTCTGTATGGAGGTTACACTAATACTACCTGATGTATCCCTCTGTATGGAGGTTACACTAATACTACCTGATGTATCCCTCTGTATGGAGGTTACACTAATACTACCTGATCTCTGTATGGAGGTTACACTAATACTACCTGATCTATCCCTCTGTATGGACGTAAAATCTGTATTCTCTTTGACCTTTCTGTAATGCCCATGGTTCTGTATGGAATGTGGAAGGAAGGTTTGAGCACATGGGGAGCAGTAGCCTTTGATGTTGGAACTCAACTCAGCGGGGCCACTGGTCTAATGCCAATGCTAAAAATGTCTGTGGTTATGCCCACCTGTTATGTGAAGGTTAACATAGACACAGGCCTCCGTTGATGGCATGTAGGTAACTCCTGATACAAGACACTAGTTCCTCTTCTTGTTGTTGCATTAATGAAGATGAACACAATCACAGCAAATGCATCATTGGTTTGTCTGTTACCTTTAAAAAATATTATTTAGTTTGTTGTGCCATCACTTTCTATCTCATTATTTAGCTTCTAGATACTGCAGACACTTTCTGGGGAAGATGAACCCGGTTCAGTTCTAATCCTGTATCTGTTTTAAGGCTTGGATGGCAAAGAATTGTGTATATATGTTTTAAATCTTAAATTGTGTATCAAATTTCAATACATGTATGTACGGTTTGTTTGTTTCGTTTGTTTCAGATAAATCTGGAGGGATGACATCCCCAGAGGCTTTGGCCAAGAATCACATGGTGTATAATGTCAAGGTAGGATCTTCTAATTAAATTTCCAGGTGTTGAGCTTCGAGGTGAATAGCACCATCTACTGGACAGAAAATTATGTGCCGTTTTATCGCGTTGCAGTTCCTTGGCGTAACAGAGGTTGACCAGCCAAAAGGTACAGATGTCATAAGGATAGCAGTGAGAAAGCTGAAGGTATGCTCTTAAGAATTTCACCCAGTACTCAAACCATTTTGATTTTATAGGAGCTTAGATTTGTCAATGTCATAACGTACCATCCAAGCCACTACCTGTTCACCTCGCTATCATCTAGAAGGCGAGGTCAGTACAGGCGCATCAAAGCGAGCACCGAGACATTAAAAAACAGCTTCTACTGTATCTCAAGGCCATCAGACTGTTATATAGCCATCACTAGCACAGAGGCTGCTGCCTACATCCAGACTTCATTGGCCACTTTAATAAATGGAACACTAGTCACTAATAATGTCACTTTAATTTAATAATGTTTACATATCTTGCATTACTCATCCTATATGTATGTACGGCATTCTATACTATTCTACTGTATCTTAGCCGATGCAGCTCTGACATTGCTCAACCATATATTTACATATTCTTAATTCCATTCCTTTACTTTGATTTGTGTGTATTGGGTATAGGTTGTGAAATTGTTAGATATTACTGCACTGTCGGAACTAGAAGCGCTACACCCGCAATAACATCTGCTAAACACGTGTATGTGACCAATACAATGTGATTTTGATTTGACGTTTCAATCCTGCAGTTCCAAAGGCATATCAAGAAATCAGAGGGTCACAAAACACCGAAGGTGGAGCTGCAGGTGTCCATCTACGGAGTGAAATTATTAGACCCCAAGACCAGAGTAAGTCCACTGTGAGGGGCCTCATAATAGGCCAGATTCATTGGGTCTTTTGTGAAGAATAAACTCACCAAGCAGTCAGCCTCTCTGTCTTAATATTTTGTTTATGAGTAGAATTAGATGAAGCTCATTTATCTTCATTCATTATAGGATGTACAGCACAACTGTCAGCTTCATAGGATATCCTTCTGCGCGGACGACAAAACCGACAAGAGGATATTCACCTTCATCTGCACAGAGCCAGAGACCAAAAAACACATCTGTTATGTGTTCGACAGTGAAAAATGTGTAAGGAAAAAAAGTATTAAAAAAAAAAAAGTAGTGTTTGTTTTTCATGAGTTTTTATATGGATTCTTTAGAGGTTATAATAACCTTCTATGAATCTTAGATGTCAATTTATCAGAAGTTAGTCCATAGTATGAGGTCACGGTGGAATGGTAGCATTATTGAATTCATCCTAGCTAGTTGTTTCAGGTTTAAAGAGGTGTTAGGGGTTTTCTTTTTAAGCTAGTAGTTCTGAAAATAGCGGTCAAGAGCAAAATAGGCCCCTGAAAATCGTGTACTACATCATACATGTGCAACACATCAAAGGGTACTTTCACTAGATGTTTGAGGATACCCATGATGCACTGGATTGCAGGCAGAGGAGATCACCGTCAGCATTGGTCGAGCATTTGACCTGGCGTACAGGAAGTTTCTGGAGTCTGGCGGGAAAGACGTGGAGATGAGGAAACAGATCGGCAGTCTGCAGAAAAGAGTAAGTCTGCGTTCCTTCTACAGTGGACTAATGTTGATCACAACTCTCTGGTGCACTATTTAATCATGGGGAATGTAGTGCCACATCCAAACATAACTAGAGCATGAAAAAGGTCTAACAAAATGGGACCTCTTAGATTATGATCTTGTGTTTGTTGACTTTAGATTCTGGAACTGGAAACTGAAAATTCCAAGTTGAAAGAGCGACTTCAAGATCTAGAGGATCACATGGCAGATTGTCAAGGCTCACCGGTAAATGAGCTACTAATCTAACAGTTTCTGTCTCACACTAATCTCTAGAAATGTCTGCCGTAACAAAACCTTACCTTCCTGACATCAGTGATAACAAATCGCTACCCTTCTTTCTCTGGCTGATTTCTCCTCAGCTTCTACACTTGAACTCTTCTAACGAGGCTGACATGCTGCCGAGTCCCTCGTCTATGTTCTGGGGTGACAGTGTCAGCCTGAACGCCCTTTCCTTTCTAGAGATGTCCTCTGTGGCTCTAACCCCAGCCAGCTCTCCAGACTCCAGTATCTCCGCTGGTCTACTAACGTCTCCACCCAGTAAACCTACCCAGCCCAGGCTACCGCAGCATTATGGAGGTTGCTTACCTCGACCGCGAGTAAATAGCTACTTCTCTCTCGCTTTTCCTTACTACACTGCTAGAAGAAATTGAGCTATAGAGAAGCAAAGGGGTTCTATGGTTCACCTCATATAGAGGTTATATACAATCACAGAAACACCCTTATTTTAGTGTGTGTGTAGTTTTGACTTTAGCCGTTTAGTACGACATCCAGCTGCCATTCAAACGCTTTGTATTTGGTCCCCCCCAGGCATGGAGCACCATATCCAGGCGTCCCCCGACGGACGTTTTCGACATGGTTCCATTCTCAGGGTCTCCTATGGCAAGGAAACCTGCCCTCAATGGGTCTTCTCCTCCTCCTCCCTCCTTTTCCCCTCCTCCACCTCCTCCACATGTTTTCCTGAGAGAGAGAGGTGACTACTCTGCTGCACTATGCTCCTTTTTACATTATGTCATAATTAAATGAATTGATAAACTGTTGTATTAGTATTTATGCAATTGCATACAAGATGTTCAATGAACAATTGCACACATACAGTATGCTGATTCAACTCCTGTCTTCCCTCTCTGCTGTGTATTTTCCCTCGTTCTCTCATCCTTCCATCTCTCCCCTCCAACAGGAATGGATATTTTGGGGGCGGAGCCTTTTGACCCGTTCCTCTGCAACACGTCCTTTCCTCCTGACGTCCAATCTAAACTGGATGAAATGCAGGTGTGTACATTCATCTGTAGGAACAGCAGTGTTTCTAGAGCGAGTATTTGTAATGCTCATATTTACGTTAATAAGGGGCATATAACCTATGTCAAAGTACACAGGCATTATGTGCTCAGTCATTGGTGTAAGTAATAGCATTGCCTCTAAACAAATATAGCAAAGCTCTACCATTATGCTGATTAGCTGTTTATCAAAGGTAAAATACTGTATACTGTATGCTTTGGCTGCGTTCCAATCGACATGGATTCTGCCTTTAGAATGGGACCCAGCCTTTCCAGAGTTAATACAGGACCTGTTTTATAAGAGTTGAATGTTCATCTTGTCATTATTGTAATGCCGTATACTGTTTACATGGTCTGAGTAAATATTTTACATTAAGTATAAACTCAGAAAAAATGGCCCTTTTTCAAGACCTTGTCTTTCAAAGATCATTTGTTAAAAACCAAATAACTTCACAGATCTTCATTGTAAAGGGTTTAAACACTGTTTCCCATGCTTGTTCAATGAACCATAAACAATTCATGAACGTGCATCTGTAGAATGGTCGTTAAGACACTAACAGCTTACAGATGGTAGGCAATTAAGGTCACAGTTATGAAAACCTAGGACCACTAAAGGGTCTCTGCTCATCTGCGTGAACATGCCTTAGGTATGCTGCAAGGAGGCATGAGGACTGCAGATGTGGCCAGGGCAATAAATTGCAATGTCATTACTGTGAGACGCCTAAGACAGAGCAACAGGGAGACATGACGGACAGCTGATGGTCCTCTCATTGGCAGACCACATCTAACAACACCTGCACAGGATCGGTACATCCGAACATCACACCTGCGGGACAGGTACAGGATGGCAACAACAACAACTGCCCGAGTTACACCAGAAACGCACAATCCATCCATCAGTGCTCAGACTGTCCTCAATAGGCTGAGAGAGACTGGACTGAGGGCTTGTAGGCCTGTTGTAAGGCAGGTCCTCACCAGACATCACTGGCAACAACGTCGCCTATGGGCACAAACCCACCATCGCTGGACCAGACAGGACATGCAAAAAGTGCTCTTCACTGTTGCGTTTATCGTCAAAGGAATGAACATTACACCGAGGCGGTATCGATTTGGAGGTGGAGGGTCTGTCATGGTCTGGGGCGGTGTGTCACAGCATCATCGGACTGAGCTTGTTGTCATTGCAGGCAATCTTAACGCTGTGCGTTACAGAGAAGACATCCTCCTCCCAAATATGGTACTCCTGCACCAAATCTGGTGCAGTCCATTAGGAGGAGATGCACTACAGTACTTAATGCAGCTGGTGGCCACCAGATACTGACTGACTTGAGTTTGACCCCCTTTGTTCAGGGACACATTATTCCATGTCTGTTAGTCACATGTCTGTGGAACTTGTTCAGTTTTTCTCAGTTGTTGAGTCTTGTTATGGTCATACAAATATTTACATTGCTGAAAATAAACCCAGTTGACCGTGAGGGCGTTTATTTTTTTGCTGAATCTAACAAGATTATGACCTACAGTTCATCTAACTATATATACTCTAACTGTAGATTGTAAACTACAGTATATAATCATATTCTCTCTCTTCACTGTGCAGCGTTAGCGACGGTTAGTTTACTCTCACCTATGTGTAGGCTTCACAATGCCCATCACATATTATTTTCCCCATGAAACACGCATTCACATTTTCACTGATGTCTGCCTCTATTTATCTCATGAAAATCAATTATGTACATAGAGGCCAACTGTCAAAGTACATTATGATTGTAGCATACAATGTTTGCTCCCAGTCCTGCTAATTTCCTATCAATTAGCCATCATTTTGCTTTTGTCATAACATAGATTAAGTGTAGACCTGAATTAAAAAGCAAGGTTTCTTGAGAATCTCAATTGAGAATGTGTCTAGGATACTGGCCTGTAATTACAGCATTACTCATTGTTGTATAGGACACACTGCTCTAGACTTCTGTAGTCTCTGGTTGGATCGCTGACCTGTGTGTCTCTCTCTCTGAAGGAGGGGTTCAATATGGGACTAACCCTGGAGGGCACCATCTTCTCTCTGGACCCAGTGGACAGTCGCTGCTGACCGCACCGCTACCCTAACACGGACAGTTGATGCTGACCACATCCCTAACACGGACAGTTGATGCTGACCACATCCCTAACACGGACAGTTGATGCTGACCACAACCCTAACATGGACAGTTGATGCTGACCACATCCCTAACACGGACAGTTGATGCTGACCACATCCCTAACACGGACAGTTGATGCTGACCACATCCCTAACACGGACAGTTGATGCTGACCACATCCCTAACACGGACAGTTGATGCTGACCACATCCCTAACACGGACAGTTGATGCTGACCACATCCCTAACACGGACAGTTGATGCTGACCACATCCCTAACACGGACAGTTGATGCTGACCACATCCCTAACACGGACAGTTGATGCTGACCACATCCCTAACACGGACAGTTGATGCTGACCACATCCCTAACACGGACAGTTGATGCTGACCACATCCCTAACACGGACAGTTGATGACCTTTTTGATGATGCTTTCCTTTTTGTAGTAATAATTTAATTGGTAAAGAAGTATTTGTATAAAATCAACATTTCTGGGACTACAGTGAGGGAAAAAAGTATTTGATCCCCTGCTGATTTTTGTACATTTGCCCCCTGACAAAGAAATGATCAGTCTATCATTTTAATGGTAGGTTTATTTGAACAGTGAGAGACAGAATAACAACAAAAAGTCCAGAAAAACACGTCAAAAATGTTAAAAATGGATTTGCATTTTAATGAGGGAAATAAGTATTTGACCCCCTCTCAATCAAAGATTTCTGGCTCCCAGGTGTCTTTTATACAGGCAACGAGCTGAGATAAGGAGCACACTCTTAAAGGGGATGCTCCTAATCTCAGTTTGTTACCTGTATAAAAGACACCTGTCCACAGAAGCAATCAATCAGATTCCAAACTCTCCACCGTGGCCAAGACCAAAGAGCTCTCCAAGGATGTCAAGGACAAGATTGTAAAGTACACAAGGATGGAATGGGCTACAAGACCATCGCCAAGCAGCTTGGTGAGAAGGTGACAACAGTTGGTGCGATTATTCGCAAATGGAAGAAACACAAAAGAACTGTCAATCTCCCTCGGCCTGGGGCTCCATGCAAGATCTCACCTCGTGGAGTTGCAATGATCATGAGAACAGTGAGGAATCGGCCCAGAACTACATGGGAGGATCTTGTCTGATCTCAAGGCAGCTGGGACCATAGTCACCAAGAAAACAATTGGAAACACACTACGTCATGAAGGACTGAAATCCTGCAGTGCCTGCAAGGTCCCCCTGCACAAGAAAGCACATATACAGGCCCATCTGAAGTTTTCCAATGAACAGCTGAATGATTCAGAGGACAACTGGGTGAAAGTGTTGTGGTCAGATGAGACCAAAATGGAGCTCTTTGGCATCAACTCAACTCACCGTGGTTGGAGGAGGAGGAATGCTGCCTATGACCCCAAGAACCCCACCCCCACCGTCAAACATGGAGGTGGAAACATTATGCTTTGGGGGTGTTTTTCTGCTAAGGGGACAGGACAACTTCACCGCATCAAAGGGACGATGGACGGGGCCATGTACCGTCAAATCTTGGGTGAGAACCTCCTTCACTCAGCCAGGGCATTGAAAATGGGTCGTGGATACGTATTCCAGCATGACAATGACCCAAAACACACAGCCAAGACAACAAAGGAGTGGCTCAAGAAGAAGCACATTAAGGCCT
The DNA here is from genome assembly GCF_021184085.1 of Oncorhynchus gorbuscha. Taxonomy (NCBI): domain Eukaryota; kingdom Metazoa; phylum Chordata; class Actinopteri; order Salmoniformes; family Salmonidae; genus Oncorhynchus; species Oncorhynchus gorbuscha. Next base: position 151,593 of record NW_025745904.1, on the reverse strand, counting down.
AGTGGCCTAGCCAGTCTCAGACCTTAATCCTATAGAACCTCTGTGGAGGGAGCTGAAGGTTTGAGTTGCCAAACGTCAGCCTCAACGACTTGGAGGAGTTTTGCAAAGAGGAGTGGGACAAAATCCCTCCTGAGATGTGTGCAAACCTGGTGGCCAACTACAAGAACAATCTGACCTCTGTGATTGCCAACAAGGGTTTGGCCACCAAGTACTAAGTCATGTTTTGCAGGGGGTCAAATACTTATTTCCCTCATTAAAATGCAAATCAATTTATAACATTTGACATGCGTTTTTCTGGATTTGTTGTTATTCTGTCTCTCACTGTTCAAATAAACCTACCATTAAAATTATAGATAGATCATTTCTTTGTCAGTGGGCAAATGTACAAAATCAGCAGGGGATCAAATACTTTTTCCCCTCACTGTACGTATTGGTTTAAATGGTGATCAATGTCATGATAAATGCACTGCAGTAGATCACTATTTTTCTACCCCATAAATAAAATGTATGTGTAATTTTTGCTTGGGGGGGGGCATTGCTTTGTGATTTTTGTGATTTGGATTATTGTACAGTCATTAAATGTGGTTAGTGGTTGACAAGATTGGAAGACCATTAGCTCATTGACTTCCTCTCATTTTATAGACTCATGCCCTTCCTTGCACATTAACAAATATTTTTCTGTGTAATTTTGCACCAGGAAGCTCTTTTTAAATGACTGTACCTTTCCTTTCATTGTTGTTCGTCAATAAACGTTGTCTTGGTTAGAGGTAAAGAGATTTGTTTGGCGCCAGGCAGGTATTAACCCTGCCGAATGGAAGAGTACCACACCAGACAAACATCAGGAGAAGAGGCCTGTTTGCTAGGTAGCCAGTGGAGAGAAAGGATCAGACACCATATAAAACACACGTCACTGCACAGCGGTGACCCAACCAATAATACCTCATACAATAATAATGGCAGAGCAATTTAAAAGGCAACGTCATCTAAACAATTGACAAGGAAGAACCCCGTCATAACACTTAGAGAATTTGCAATATTCGGTATTACCTGGGAGTAATGAGAGTGTGTGTGTGTGTGTTCAAAGACTAAACAAATAAAGCCTTAGTGTCCAAAAATGTTCTTGGCCACATGTCAAGTCAATACTGTTCAAACCAACTTGCACAACCTCCCTCTAACCCTCCTGCTGTGTTTCTGGTTGAATTGGACTGATTTACAAGTTCTCTCTCTGAAAAATGTACTTTATTTAATCTGATTGTCATAAGGATCCATGACCGGGCATCTGAACACACAAAATACATTTGTCATTACATGTTGGGTATTTGACTTTGTACACCTGTGGTATTCCCGGTCATTAGAAGTGAATGGGTGAGACTACAATTAGTTTATAAAATTGAGTTCAGGCACATGCCCATTCATAAGATGGACACACTTCTCCTAGACTCCCATATGCATGTGTTTGAGCACACACACACCTCACTCAACCTTCTTGGCTTCCATGGTAACCCCCACGGAACCTTTCCCCAACAGAATCTTTCCCCCACTGGAACCACACCTGGCACTCACAAACAATCGCAACATTGTTTCAATAATATATGTAACCTTTTTCACAGTATATAAAGCTTTGAGGTCATGCTCACAATTCACTCTGGGCAGCATAATGACCACACAATCTACTGTATGTGAGGCTCTTGATCATACATTTGATCATGACACTGGTGAGGAGAGAGTCCTTGTAAAACGTTGACACAAAGTAGTCTGATAAATGGCACAATATGTTTCATCTGAGTATATGTTATATGTTAAATATGTCAAAATAATCCATATTATGCTTTTTTTAAACTCAAAAACAAGTTGTATGAGCTCAGCTCAATGAGGCCTACAGGTCATAAATAGCAAATAGAAGTTCAAAACTTGTAATGTTCACAAGAACTTAAGTTGATAAAAAGACGAACACAACATTAGGTGATAATATGTATTATTGTGGATTTATAATCGGCTATAACGGGGCGGTCATTTTGAACCGGGAACACAATGAATTAACATGAAACGAACACAACATGAGGGTTAACTAAAATGTCTAGCAGTCATAACGTGCATTATTAGTTCACCAAAGCCACTGAACACAAAAAGGGAGTGCAGCACAAAGCAAGCAATTATTTCAGTGTAAAGCACTGAAGAAGATGGTCTTAGTTGATGCATCCAGGGTTGAACGTGCATTAGTCCGTCCTACACAATCCTTGGTTGGTTGTTTGTTTGACAAAAGCTTGCAACAATGTTGCTAGTAATCCATGAGATCAAAGGATGCAGGGTTCCAACTCATCAGGAGTAGCGCGGTAACAAAGGCGATCAAACGCTGACTTGTAGATGACCTGGAGCTAGTGGGTCTGGCGACTAATATGTAGCTAGGGCCAGCCGAATAGAGCATACAGGTCGCAGTGGTGGGTGGTATAAGGTGCTTTAGTAACAAAACGGATGCCACTGTGATAAACTGCATCCAGTTTGCGGAGTAGAGTATTGGAAGCTATTTTGTAGATGACATCGCCGAAGTCGAGGATCGGTAGGATAGTCAGTTTTGGCGGGGTGAGTGAAGGAGGCTTTGTTGCGAAATAGAAAGCCTATTCTAGATTTGATTGTGGATTGGAGATGTTTGATATGAGTCTGGAAGGAGAGTTTATAGTCTAGCCAGACACTTAGGTACTTATAGATGTCCACATATTCTAGGTCGGAACCATCCACGGTTGTGATGCTAGTCGGGCATGCGGTTGCAGGCAGCGAAAGGTTGAAAAGCATGCATTTGGTTTTACTAGCGTTTAAGAGCAGTTGGAGGCCACGGAAGGAGTGTTGTATGGCATTGAAGCTCGTTTGGAGGTTAGATAGCAAAGTGTCCATGGAAGGGCCAGAAGTATACAGAATGGTGTCATCTGCGTAGAGGTGGATCAGTGAATCGCAGCTAGAGCAACATCATTGATATATACAGAGAAACGATTCGGCCCGAGAATTGAACCCTGTGGCACCCCCATAGAGACTGCCAGAGGACCGGACAACATGCCCTCCGATTTGACACACTGAACTCTGTCTGCAAAGTAGTTGGTGAACCAGGCAAGGCAGTCATTAGAAAAACTGAGAGGGTCCAGGCAAGGCAGTCTGCCGATAAGAGGTTTGCATTAGAAAAACTGCAGCTCTGCCGATAAGAATATGGAGTGATTCACAGAGTCTAAAGCCTTGGCCAGGTCGATGAAGACGGCTGCACAGAACTGTCTTTTATCGATGGCGGTTATGATATCGTTTAGTACCTTGAGCGTGGCTGAGGTGCACCCGTGACCAGCTCGGAAACCAGATTGCACAGCGGAGAAGGAACGGTGGGATTCGAGATGGTCAGTGATCTGTTTGTTGACTTGGCTTTCGAGACCTTAGATAGGCAGGGCAAGATGGATATATGTCTGTAACAGTTTGGGTTCAGGACTGTCTCCCCTTTGAAGCAGGGGATGACCTCTGTGCTTTCCAGTCCTTCGGGATCTCAGACGATATGAGAGGTTGAACAGGCTGGTAATAGGGGTTGCGACAATGGCGGATAGTTTCAGAAATAGAGGTCCAGATTGAACGCCGCAGCCCGCTGGTGTTCAACCTTCCAAGTTTTGCAGCTCTTTCAGAAAGAACTTCCAGATTGTCAAGCCCATCATTTGTACATAGACCATGGTGCTTTAGAGCTGGGAGAGAACAGGACTTGAGTATTATGGAGTCTTATCAGTGCCATAGATTATAGTGTGTAGAGATGGGAGAGAGACAGGACTGGAGTATTATGGAGTCTTATCAGTGTCATAGATTATAGTGTGTAGAGATGGGAGAGAGACAGGACTGAATTACCCCAGTCTTATCAGTGTCATAGGATTATACTGGATGGGAGTAAGCATATTTTATATTGCAGTAGTTGCATTTGAAAATTCCTGTGTGTGTGTGTGTGTGTGTGTGTGTGTGTGTGTGTGTGTGTGTGTGTGTGTGTGTGTGTGTGTGTGTTCAAAACAACCCCATATTCTGCTTAAGAACAGCTGTATAGCTTTGTCAACACTGTTATGAGGCACACAGTGTGTTATTATATTCAAGGATGACAACATCCCAACATCCCATTTCAGATTGTATTCTCATTAGCATGCGGGTGGGAGTGTCTTCTGAAGGCCCTTCACATCATGTTGTCACTCATATGGTGACTAAGCCCTCTGATGTCAGCACTAAACAAAACTCTGCCTTCCTGGTTGGTTAGCTCCCACCACACCCACCACACCCATGACAATTAGGGACGTTTATGTGTTCAAGGATCTGACTAGTGGTTCTGACTGATAGAACCTTTCTGTGTTTCTGTACCGACACATATGATTCTTACTGCACATTGACTTATTACCCTGTATACTTCTTTATGTAGAAGAATGGCAGGGGAGCAGCAGAGCATAACAAGCCCTTTGATATTTAGTGAGGACGTTTAGAACCTTTCAGGGGGAATATTATGGTCCACATAGTGAGGCTTTTACTTCAGTTTACAGTCGTGGCTTGTCAGAACCTACAGCACAGCATTACACTGGTGAGTTGTTTTAACATCATCAAGGACCGGGGTTGCATGTTGATAAAATCAACCAGATAAAATGTAAGAGCTGGGCTCTAGTGACATTTTGGAGGCCATTTGCAATGGGCACCGGGCGCGGCCAGTCAATATTTTCAAGATGTTGTGGTCACTGGTCAACAGACTTCAGTCTATAGTTAGTCAGAAGCCTGTCCTTACAAATACTAGCCGGAGTCTCACTCGAGTCCTGGACTATAGTATGATGACAGACTGTCTGTCGGTCTCCCTATGATTGTATCCCCATCAACTTCTGATTGTGTTTCCTCCACCCAAACAAACATAATCTCACATCACATGTGGTCCTCTGTGGCTCAGCAGGTAGAGCATGGCGCTTGCAATGCCAGGGTTTTGGGGGTCGATTCCTGCTGGGATTGCCACAGGAAAAGTGTATTAAAGTGGCTGCAAAATGTGCATATTATATTCTGTGGCTTACTTCATCTCCTGTCATTGTTCTGCACAGATTTGTTTTGACCTATCCTGTGACCTCAAATTGTTGTAACTGGAGGAGGAGACAAGGGGAGAACGAATAAGAATAAGACTGTAACGCAACAAAATGTGGAAAAAGTCAAGGGTTCTGATTACTTTCTGAAAACACTGTATATCCATAAAAATGAAGCTGATTCATGTTTTCGACTGGCTGAGAAAAGATGCCTGTTCATTACTATGGCGGTGGTAATTTGTGGAATAGACACTGGCTGGAATGCAGTTTTAACCAATAAACATTCTGTATTAGACCCACCCATTGTATAAAGTGGGCTAGTACAGTAGGCTATGGTGAGTACTATAGCGTCATAAGCAATAGCATGTGATGGAGTTTCATACATTGTGATTGGAGGATAGATGTGAGGGTTGTTGAATCAGGATCAAATTGTCTGTTCTCCATTCTGTTTAATATGACATGGAGTGGCCTGATAACTAAATATTTCTCTCACACTAAAGTAGCTTCATAGGTGTGGCCACATCACTCATGGAGTCCCTGTTTTGGGGAGGGAGGGGTGTATGACTTTTAATCATGGCAGACCATGTTGAACCGAACCTTGTTTTCACTTTGCTGTGACACAAAAGGTTGTCCCACAGTAGATGCTTGTCATTCACTTATCTAACACAGAGGTAGAACATACAGTGCAGCCCTACAGACTACTACAGATCATCGGTTGAATTACACAAGAAGCCTCACAACATCACAACAAAGAGAAAGAGCTTAAAGTAAGTTCATATTTGTCATAGGGCCGATGTTGTAAGGAGTGATATTCACAACCTGGTCTCAGAGCATTTTGTGTTATTCTGTATTTATATCTGAGACATGCCATTTAGCATGATATGTTATGTTTCATGCGGTATGTATTCAATTGTGGATGTCCATCACCCATTTTATATGGTATGTTACAAATTACAATTTGTGTTATAAGTTGTGATTTTGCAAACTGTACAATATGTTACGAACCTGCAAAACTTACTACGTTACAAATTTGCAAAACGTATGATATGCTACAAATTCTATATAGTTCGCTAATGTTAACTATCTGGCTGACGTTAGCTAGACTAGGGGTTAGGGTTAGGGATCAAGGTTAGGGGTTGTCACGACTTCTGCCGTAGTCGTTGCCTCTCCTTGTTCGGGTGGTGCTCGGCGGTCGACGTCACCGGTCTTCTAGCTATCATTGATCCATTTTTCATTTTCCATTAGTTTTGTCTTGTCTTCCCACCCACCTGTTTTATTCCATTCATTACCTGTTGTGTATTTAACCCTCTGTTTCCCCTCATGTCTTTGTCAGAGAATGTTTTATGTCAAGTGTTGTTTTATGTTGTATAGGTGCGTGACGGGTTCTTGTACCCATGTTCGTTTATGTATGTACGTATTTAGTGTTTGGAGCATGTGAAGTGGACTTATATTAAAAGACTCCATTTACACTCCGTTTAACTCTCCTGCCACCTATACACACGACTTTGACAGGGTTAAGTTCATGAGTTAGGTTAAAGGGTTAAAGTTAGTGTTTGGGGAAGGGTTAGCTAACATGCTAAGTAGTTGCAAAGTAACTAAAAAGTAGTAAGTAGTTGAACAGTTGCTACGTAATGAGGTTCGAACTCACATCCTTTGGGTTTCTAGACGGTCGTGTTATATGCCTACCCATCCACCTCGACCAACCACTCTACTTTTGTTATTGCCCTAAGTAACTATTTATCTTATGTAACCATACAAAACGTAGCATATCATACTAATACTAATACATATCATTCTAGTGTTCCGGATTTACATTTACTATGTTACGGCTAGTCTATGAGACCAGGCTGGTGTTCAAGGTGGGTACACAATTAAATAATTTAATTGTGATTAATTGTCAGAAATCATGAATTGATTGTGGGCAAAAGTTGTCTTGATCTTAATGTTTTGCCAAGAGAAATTGTAATTCAATTCAATAGTTTTGAATTTGTATTCCCCAAATTGAATTGAGTGCATACTTTTTTTTCACCTTTATTTAACCAGGTAGGCTAGTTGAGAACACCTTTATTTAACCAGGTAGGCTAGTTGAGAACACCTTTATTTAACCAGGTAGGCTAGTTGAGAACACCTTTATTTAACCAGGTAGGCTAGTTGAGAACACCTTTATTTAACCAGGTAGGCTAGTTGAGAACACCTTTATTTAACCAGGTAGGCTAGTTGAGAACACCTTTATTTAACCAGGTAGGCTAGTTGAGAACACCTTTATTTAACCAGGTAGGCTAGTTGAGAACACCTTTATTTAACCAGGTAGGCTAGTTGAGAACACCTTTATTTAACCAGGTAGGCTAGTTGAGAACACCTTTATTTAACCAGGTAGGCTAGTTGAGAACACCTTTATTTAACCAGGTAGGCTAGTTGAGAACACCTTTATTTAACCAGGTAGGCTAGTTGAGAACACCTTTATTTAACCAGGTAGGCTAGTTGAGAACACCTTTATTTAACCAGGTAGGCTAGTTGAGAACACCTTTATTTAACCAGGTAGGCTAGTTGAGAACACCTTTATTTAACCAGGTAGGCTAGTTGAGAACACCTTTATTTAACCAGGTAGGCTAGTTGAGAACACCTTTATTTAACCAGGTAGGCTAGTTGAGAACACCTTTATTTAACCAGGTAGGCTAGTTGAGAACAAGTTAACCAGGTAGGCTAGTTGAGAACAAGTTCTCATTTGCACTGGGCCAAGATAAAGCATAGCAGTGTGAACAGACAACACAGAGTTAAACATGGAGTAAACAATTAACAAGTCAATAACACAGTAGAAAAAAAGGGGAGTCTATATACAATGTGTGCAAAAGGCATGAGGAGGTAGGCGAATAATTACAATTTTGCAGATTAGCACTGGAGTGATAAATGATCAGATGGTCATGTACAGGTAGAGATATTGGTGTGCAAAAGAGCAGAAAAGTAACTAAATAAAAACAGTATAAAAACAGTATGGGAATGAGGTAGGTGAAAATGGGTGGGCTATTTACCAATAGACTATGTACAGCAGCAGCAGCGATCGGTTAGCTGCTCAGATAGCTGATGTTTGAAGTTGCACTTTATGATTAAAACATTCAGGTTAAAATGTATATTTCAATGTATTAAAATAGCCTTTTGAAATGATGAAGAATAGCCTATTGAAATGTGTTACATTTATGTAAACCTATTGAAATAATGACCATATTGGTATATTACATTTAAATAGTCATGTTACAGCTTTATTATTATTATTATTGTGTACAGTATTATTATTATTAATATTATCATCATTAATAAGAATTATTATTCTATTATTATTATTATAATAAATATTATGTTGGGTGCACATGTCTCTTGGAAATGTGAGAGGTTCTAAGGTCTGGGTTGAAAAGCAGTTTGAAGTGGGTGCAGACAACTGGACAGTTTTCAAAATGTTTATGGTTTCCATTGTATTACTGATTTATTTCAATAAATCTCTCTTCTCTAATTCATCCATATCAAACAATAAGAATAGGCCTTTTATGCAGAGAAAAGTAAAATCAACGTCATGGTCTGTACTAGGTGGAAATGTGAGAGCATGTTCTAAGGTCTGTAGGCTACACAGGAGAGCATGATCAATGGTCTGTAAAAGAGCATGATTTGAAGTGGGTGCAGACAACTGGACAGTTTTCAAAATGATTATGGTCTTCCATTGTACACAGTGACATGATCAACAGGTCTGTACTCTGAGTAGGCTACACATTGAGAGCATGATCAACGGTCTGTACTTTAGTAGGCTACACAGTGAGAGCATGATCAATCTGTATCAAGGCTACACATGAGAGCATGATCAGGCCTGATCAACGGTCTGTATCTGCAGAGGCTAACAGTGAAATGATCAACGGTCTGTACTCGGAGTAGGCTACACAGTGAGAGCATGATCAACGGTCTGTACTCTGAGTAGGCTACACAGTGAGAGCATGATCAACGGTCTGTACTCTGAGTAGGCTACACAGTGAGAGCATGATCAACGGTCTGTACTCGGAGTAGGCTACACAGTGAGAGCATGATCAACGGTCTGTACTCTGAGTAGGCTACACAGTGAGAGCATGATCAACGGTCTGTACTCTGAGTAGGCTACACAGTGTCTGTACTCGGAGTAGGCTACACAGTGAGAGCATGATCAACGGTCTGTACTCTGAGCATGAGGCTACACAGTGAGAGATCATGATCAACACAGTCTGATACTCTGTAGGCTAGGCACAGTGAGAGCATGATCAACAGTCTGTACTCTGGAGTAGGCTACACAGTGAGAGCATGATCAACTGTCTGTACTCTGAGTAGGCTACACAGTGAGAGCATGATCAACGGTCTGTACTCTGAGTAGGCTACACAGTGAGAGCATGATCAACAGTCTGTACTCAGAGTAGGCTACACAGTGAGAGCATGCGCAATTTTACATGTTTAATGCCTTTCAATATCTGGGGAAATATCAACATCAGGCAGCAGGTGAGCAAGTGTCAACATGTGGTGATCAGGCTTGTGGAACCTTACCTTGGTAGGGGAGGATCGTCACTATGTTGGCGAACAAGTTGCTTACAGAGAAAACAAGTCTGGCTGGCACCATGAACAAAGTGAGATGGGAACTCCTTCCCTTTGCCCAAAATAAGGCTCCTTGGCAGCCGTTGCATTCCACAAGTGCTGAAGAATGACAAGGGGACAGGGACACAATAAAGAGAAAACAGGAGACATTTACACACTACAACCAAACAAAGTATGTCAAAGTGTGACAAGCAAGTGAAAGTTATGACGATTTTGCCATCTGTTAGAACCAGGGATAACAGCTAAATGAAATCCAACTGATGCCATTGGTGAATACACACAAGCACAAGCTGACAATAATTGACTATTTTTGACTGCTGTCGTGTGATACTTATATTCATTACAATGCCATTATTGAGTTTCACTATTCATCAAGGCCACTTGGCCCTTATAATGATGCTTAGGCTACTGATGTTGTCATCATTTGACCGCGCGTCTTGACTGGTCTGGGTGGTTGAGGTATTTGACTTTTTATTTTGTTTTTATAAAAATAAGCTGTTACCATGTTCCAACACATATTCTTTCTGTTTCATAGTTTCAACAAAGTCACTCTACAAATAAAATTGATGTAATGCTTGAATGTTTGTGTTTTTTGTGGTTTTTTAGTTTGTACATACAAAACTAACTACATACAAACTACATATAAACCAATGAAAATGCTATTGTGTTATTTAAAATAAAATAAAAATGGTAATCTAATGTTGTTACCCAAGGCCTTCATAAACACAACCAAAATATGAGTTTTGCTTTAGCATGCTGTATATAAAATGTATTAATTACACTGTTAGGATGTTGCTGTCAGAATGACTGCTCATTCGTTTAAAGGGGGGACCTTGAGGCCCAGCAGTTATAGTGTAATGTAACCAATGTTGATTTGCCATCCAGAGCCCCCCTTCATTTTCCTGGAGATGTTGAGAAGAAGAGCAGCCCGGTCATCTGGACCAGAGCCTGAATCTCTTGACTGCCCCCCCTGAAACTCCTGACAACAGAGTGATGAGAGACTCCCCCACAGCCCCACTGACTGACAGAACAGACCAGGGGGTGGAGGATCACACAGACAACTTGTAAGTATGGAGATATCAGGATATATGTTTGGGGGGACCAGATGGATTAAGCTGATTGAAAGCCAATTTGCCTTGATTTTCCCTGTCTGATTGTTCAGTGCATCACTGATAATATCCCTGTCAATGTTTTGATTATGACAGGGATAGTGAGTATATGTGATGATGATGATGTTGTTGTTATCATCGTTGATTGTTGATTGTGACATGATCCTCCTATAGGTCTCCAATAGATCAAATGGCTGACATGCACCAAACCAGGAGTCAGAAATGGAAAGTGGTTTTGATCATCCTGTGTCTGTCTGTCACAGTATCTGTCACACTGTCTTCCCCATTGGTGACTTTCAGGACCAACTCTACTCAAGCTCACTCCCTTCCTCCCCCTGTTCCCTCTACCTGCCCTCTTCACACAGCCAATGAGACTATAACACCAGTCAAGGGTTCAACTCATCTAATGGTGTCTGCATACCAGGACCACAGGGAAATGGGAGCCACGCGCATCATTGCCATGGTCAACAGAGACCGACCCATGTCTCTGTACTGTGTGTTGTGCTGCTCAGGACACGCCCCCCAGGTCGCTCCAGCTGCTGTCGTAATGCACAGCGTCCACTATGGTTACCCGTATGTGGCCGCAGACATGCTTTGCCTCGAAGAACCAGGATGCAACGCCACACACGTCACTCTTGGCACATCCCTCGACATCCAGGACACCCTCAACCAGACATTTCTGAGCATCCAGAACCGGGAGAGACGGGAGGAGGACTTCCCCTTTTACCTCACCGTGTGCATGTCCAGCATGTTTGGAGACTACAACAACGTCCAACAGTTTGTCCAGACCATGGAGTTTTACAAGCTCCTGGGGGTGCGGAGGGTTGTCCTCTACCTCACCAGCTGTGGACCTGACCTGGAGAAGGTCCTCCAGTACTACGCAGAGGAGGGCACTCTGGAGGTGATTGGCTGGCCCATCAACCACTTCCTCAAGCCCTCTACTGGGTGGAAGGCCCAGGAGCTGGAAGGGGATATTCACCTCAACGGCCAGCTGACCATCATGAACGAGTGCATCTACAGGAACATGTACAGGTCACGGTACGTCCTCCTGGCTGACGTTGATCAGCTCCTGGTCCCGGCCTCACACAGCTCTCTTCTGCCCCTCATGGAGGACCTGCAGAGGCAGCACCCCGAGGCAGCCGTGTTCCTGATGGAGACGCACCACTTCCCTGCCACAGCCGGTACTGCTATGCAAGACCATTCCGCACGGAGAAGGGCGCCGGGGGTGGATCTGCTGGACTACGTCTACAGAGAGCTTGTTCCTGAAGACGCCTTCCGCTCCTACAAGATGGTGGTCAACCCCCGTCTGGTGCTGCAGACGGCCATGTTTGAGGTGACACAGAGCTATGGGGACTCTGTCAGGGTTCCGTCCGACGTGTGTAAGATCATGCAGGTGAAAGAGGCTCAGAGAGAAAGCTGGACCAATGAGCAGCTGATCCTCGACAGAAGGCTCTGGGAATTTGGAGATTATCTTGTGCCCTCAGTCGATGAAGTTTTACATAAATTAGGAATTCAGACATCTCCTTGGGAGCGTGTAGTACTGTAGTTGGTTAAAAGCTTTCCAATGTTTTTCATTTGATAGAGATGAGAGAAACAGTGAATGAACTGTTACCTGCCTCTGATCTTCAGTTTATGTTGTTCCACTTAACCCTGAACTTTTCTTCTTGTTTGGATGTGTGGTCATTTTTCCTGGGGGAATTGAACTTAATTAATTATGCCTATAATTGTTACTGCTTGTTCTAAACTTTCTTACCGTTTTTAATGCTGACTTTCATGTAAAAGCTCTTGTAAGATTTATTACGCATGACAAATAAACCTTTTTTTAAAATCAAGATGCCATGTTGATCTACCGTTGTGCTCTAACGGCACCCTTGCACTTTACAATGGAGTGCAATAGAGCAGAATATTGTGGTTTCTATTGTCAAAACTGGTTGAATGGCTAATTTGACCCTGTAGGCACCTGCAATTTATCACCTTTAGTCCAGGCCATTTGAGTGAAAAAGCGAAATTTCAGTTTATCATTTTTTTTTCTTGGTCCTGTGCAGTTATAAATCAAACAAATATACATGTGCACATCAAATGGTTTTTCACTTATTGTTTTGAAGAAATATTGAAACTTGCAATGTGCCAATATATTAGAGCACAACTGTATAGATGATAATCAAGGAAGAGCATCTATATCCCTCCAAGCTAGGATTAGGATTTCTATGTAAACTGTCATTATATCCTCCTTTAATTACACATTTGACAGTATTTTAATAAAGAAATCGAACATAAATAGTTTGTGTGCTCTTGTTAATTTTTCCTTCTGGGATTATGTCTCTCTTTTCTAATTGGTGAAATCTCCCCAATTTGTAATTCCAGGGGTGCAACTTTCACTGGGGATGGGGGGGACATGTCCCCACCTTCTGAAATTGCTAAAGAAATATAAATATTATGTCCCCCCCCACTTCTAAACTCAAAGTTGTGCCCCTGTGTAATTCAAACACTTATTAAATGGGAAGATATTTGTTTTATTCATCTTGACCTGAACCTTAAACCAGATTGACTGAAAAGGGCACGAGATTCATTTTATTGGGTGTAACACCATCAGTCGACAGAAGAAAATATCATAATATCAGTAATAAACAGGCATAATAAACGTGTTGACATTCTTATGTTGCATTTACATTAGAAAAATGAATACAATTGTTGTTGTTTTGTCTCTACATCAAGTGCCAGTATATCTATTTAGTGGCATTCACTGAGAAACTGGTAAAGAAATGTATGATGGAACGTCGTACAACACTGACACTTAAGCTCCATGAATTGTCATGTTTTCAACAAGCTGAAACCTTCAGGCCCTGAAACACCATTATGATACAATCTTCTTAATACAATTCACCTGCATTCCTCAACAGTAATTACTACCAGCACCATTGCACTAACAACTTTAGTTGTTTCTTGGAAAGAAGCAATAAATATTTTAGTAGCACTGTAGTTTCTCCGCCCTGCCTTTATGTACAAAGCTGATTGCTTCAGCAGGTAGTCCAAGAGTCTTGGGAATGTTTAACCCTTTGGAGGAGAATGGACAACAACATTCCTACCGATTCTAATGGATGACATCACAAGGGGTTGTTGTTCATTATTAGTTATCGAACTGAAACCTAATTCTTCGAGGGGCAATCATTTAAATGAGTGATATATAGCCATTGATTCTTTAAGGATGTAACTTAAAAGTGAGTGCTGTTTTGTTGTCTGAAATCCAGATTGCCTCTTGGAACAGGATTGAGGATGGCGTTCTAAAAAAAATCACTCCTCATAAGGTTAAATAAATCCATCCATCCGTCCCATGTGTGTTGGGTTTAGGAGAAACACACAGGGCCGATGTCCAGGCCAAACTCCTGATCCTCCTTGCCTATGTCCATGGGGGCCAAGTCTACGATAGGTAGTCTGGCTGGCGTCTGAGTTCTGTACTCAATCACAGTCTTGCCCCAGTCTCCATTCGATTTCTGCAGACACAGGAGAAGAAGACATACTGTAGCTATACCTCTGAATTCAACTCATTGTCCTATACAACATAAACAAGTAAACAATAGGACAGAACCACATAATCAGATGATGATGAAGGCATACATGTATGAAAGCTTGTATACTTATTGTAAATGTATGTAGTTCTGTCCTTGTGATGTCTCTTAATGTTCTGTATTATATGATGTTTGGACCCCAGGAAGAGTAGCTGCTACTTTAGCACTAGTTCATTGTACAATACTAAATACTAAAAGACAGGGTGGGTGGGCTTTTGTTCCCACTTCCCAGACCAACTTTGACACACCTGATTCAAACATTCAACAACGCATGTAGGTGGATGGTTGGGTGGGGGCGGGCGGGTGGGCGGGTAGGTAGGTAGGCAGGCAGGTAGGTATAGATGGGTAGTAGGGCTGTGGCGATCATGACATTTTTTCAATCACCGAGTGGTGAGTTTTAAAAACACATACTGTTTTAATATTTTTTTTAATGTGATTTTCGATTGCATTTGCATTAATGTCAGAGTGGTTGGAGGGACAATAGAGCCCTGAGTACCAGACAATTAGGAACTGATGGATGGACAATAGAGCCCTGAGTACCAGACAATTAGGACCTGATGGATGGACAATAGAGCCCTGAGTACGAGACCAATTAGGACCTGATGGAGGGACAATAGAGCCCTGAGTACCAGACCATTAGGACCTTATGGAGGGACATTAGAGCCCTGAGTACCAGACCATTAGGACCTGATGGAGGGACAATAGAGCCCTGTGTACCAGACCATTACGACCTTATGGAGGGACATTAGAGCCCTGAGTACCAGACCATTAGGACATTATGCAGGGACAATAGAGCCCTGAGTACCAGACCATTAGGACCTGATGGAGAGACAATAGAACCCTGAGTACCAGACCATTAGGATCTGATGGAGGGACAATAGAGCCCTGAGTACCAGACCATTAGAACCTGATGGAGAGACAATAGAGCCCTGAGTACCAGACCATTAGGATCTGATGGAGGGACAATAGAGCCCTGAGTACCAGGCCATTAGCGATTAGGACGTGATGATAGTTAGCGAGTTGGGTACTCCTAATGCTTGGTAAAATTCTTCTTGGTAAAATTGCCCTTACACAGCCTGGAGGTGTGTTGGGTCATAGCCCTGTTGAAAAACAAATGATAGTCCCACTAAGCCCAAACCAGATGCGATGGCGTATCACTGTAGAATGCTGTGGTAGCCATGCTGGTTAGGTGTGACTTATATTCTAAATAAATCACAGACAGTGTCACCAGAAAAGCACCCCCACACCATAACACCTCCTCCTCCATGCTTTACGGTGGGAAATACATTGGGCGGCAGGGCAGCCTAGTTGTTAGAGCGTTGGACTATTAACCGGAAGGTTGCCAGTTCAAATCCCCGAGCTGACAAGATACATATATGCCTGAACAGGCAGTTAACCCACTGTTCCTAGGTCATTGAAAATAAGAATTTGTTCTTAACTGACTTGCCTAGTTAAATAAAGGTAAAAACATATGTGGAGATCTGTTCACCTGCATCTCACAATGATACAGCTGTTGGAACCAAAAATCTCAAATTTGCACTCCCAACCAAAGGACAAGTTTCCACCGGTCTAATGTCCATTGCTTATGTTTCTTGGACCAAGCAAGTCTTTTCTTATTACTGGTGTTTTTAGTAGGGGTTTCTTTGCAGTAATTTGACCATGAAGGCCTGATTCACACAGTCTCCTCTGAACAGTTGATGTTGAGATGTGTCTGTTACTTGAACTCTATGAAGCATGTATTTGGGCTTCAATTTCTGTGGTTGGTAACTCTAATGAACTTATCCTCTGCAGCAGAAGTAACTCTGGGTCTTCCATTCCTGTGGAGATCCTCATGAGAGCCAGTTTCATCATAGCGCTTGATAGTTTTTACGACGCACTTAAAAAAACATTTGAAGTTCTTAAAATGTTCCGTATTGTCTGAAATTCATGTCTTAAAGTAATGATGAACTGTCATTTCTCTTTGCTTATTTGAGCTGTTCTTGCCATAATATGGACTTGGTCTTTTACCAAACAGGGCTATCTTCTGTCTACCCCCCTAACTCTGGGTCTTCCTTTCCTGTGTCGATCCTCATGAGAGTCAACCCTACCTTGTCACAACACAACTGATTGGCTCAAACTCATTAAGAAGGAAAGAAATTCCACAAATTATCTTTTAACATGACACACCTATTAATTGAAATGCATTCCAGGTGACTCTCTCGTGATGCTGGTTGAGAGAATGCCAAGAGTGTGCAACGCTGTCATCAAGGCAAAGGGTGGCTATTTAACACTTTTTTGGTTACAACATGATTCCATGTGTGTTATTTCATAGTTTTGATGTCTTCACTATTATTCTGCAATGTAGATACTCGTAAAAAAATAAAGAAAACCCTTGAATGAGTAGCTGTTCTAAAACTTTTGACCGGTAGTATAGGTAGGTAGGTAGGTAGGTAGGTAGGGTAGGTAGGTAGGTAGGTAGGTAGGTAGGTAGATAGGTTAGGTAGGTAGGTATACTGTAGGTAGAAGTAGGTATAGGTAGGTAGGCGGGCAGGCAGGTATAGGTAGGTAGGCATACTGTACTGCAGGTATAGGTAGGTAGGTACTGTAGGTAGGTAGTTAGGTGACTTACGGAGCAGCCATCCTCCAGGACAGTGTATCTGAGGCGGGAGTTGCCCTGAACCTTGACCTCCTGTCCGTTGGAGCCCTTGAGGATCAGAGCCTTCTTCAGGTTGCCTGTGGCTCCGTCATTCACGGCCACGCTGTTCTTGCAGTGGTAGGTGACATTCTGGACGCCCTCCTTAGAAAGCAGGCGGATCAGCCTAATCTGAATGGTTACGGCGTTGGGCAGCTCCTCCTTGTTGCCGTAGCTAAACTGGAATCAGAAGTTTATTGAAAAAAAGTATTTCACAGGGACACTATTGTACAATAATTAGCATTTCAGTTTTTACATCAATGTTAGAGAAATACACCTGGAAGTGTAACAGTTTTTCACAAACATCTCCAGCTATTTTTCTGACAGAAAGAAGTCTTCCATTGCTATATAATCAAGGCAGCAGAGGATGTATGTTTTTAAAGCAGTATTGTGCTTGGTGAATTTAATCTACAGTATGGTAGCTGGTTTATTCATAGAAGCAGTTGGCCGCTTTAGAGGTATCCACAGTGTAAAGTTATCCTCTATATACTACTTGCGTTCATTGAATAGACATCGGGTATATTTTATATACTCACTTTAGTTCCTCCATTCATATTTGCTCCAAACCAGACAGGTTTGCTGGCAGTGGGAGTGGATTTGGTCCACCATGTTTTGCGAGGGATGCTGGCTGAGATGGGGTGGGCTGAGATGCAGGTCTCACCAGTCTCCATGTTGCAGAACACCTTGATAACATCCTTGGTACTGCCCTGGTTGGGGTCCAGCCAGTAGTCTCCTGGATATGGAAAGACCAAGTATCAGATCATACAGTAGATACATATCAGCTACCTCATCATCCATTAGACACACGGACTCCACTTGTCAATAAAGTTAATATCACCTAACGAGTATATCCATCCATTAATTCATCTATAACACCCTAACTACGTCGCAGCAAATCAAAAGCTTAAGTAAAGAATAGGCAAGACAAAAAGCAGTTAAAAACAAGAGAAGAAGACAATCTGTGGTGAAAAGTGGACCTACCTGTCTTTTTAAGGGGTGGCACTGCTTGATGTCCTGGCAGGTTTTGGCGGGGTTGGCCTGGCTGCCATCGGGACACTTCATGTTCTGCAGGTTTCCACTGAGGCTCTTCAGCGTGATCTGGACGCTCTGGTCTGCCCCGAGGATGGTGGAGGCATTATTGGGACGCGCCTCATCGTCGTTGAACTCTGGAGGGGGATGGGGGCCAGAGTCGTCCCAGTTGGACTCTGGAGGAGGTTGAGGGGGGGCTGATTCATCCCCGTTAAACTCTGGGGGTGGAGGTGGTCCATCCTGGTCCTCGCCGTAGTCGTAGTCAAAGGAGCTGCTGAAGCCGAACATATCAGCCCCAGCAGTGGGAGGGCCAGGCGTCCCTGGGGGACCAGGGGGACCAGCATCCCCAGGAGGCCCCTGGGAAAGAGGAGTGAAGTCAAGAAACAGGTATCTTACTGTCCTTTGATATGCCATGTCTGCTTGTTGACTTTCTTTGCTTTAGAAACACTGAATGTGTCACAGGTATGACTTATTTGCATTAGAAACACTGAATGTGTCACAGGTATGACTTATTTGCATTAGAAACACTGAATGTAGAATGACTTATTTGCTTTAGAAACACTGAATGTCACAGGTATGACTTATTTGCTTTAGAAACACTGAATGTGTCACAGGTACTTATTTGCTTTAGAAACACTGAATTGTCACAGGTATGACTTATTTGCTTTCTAACAAGCAAACAATTTATCAACACCCAAAGCCTGGTTTGTTCTGACATCCATTTGAAAGTCATAGCGCATCCAACCAGCATAATGACAACAGAACCACTAGTCTCTAACGTCTCACCTGAGGTCCGATGTCTCCACTGGTTCCTCTTGATCCAGGAGATCCCATGGGCCCGGTCAGCCCGATTTGTCCATCACCTCCTGCGGGGCCAACCACACCAGGGGGCCCCTGATGAGAAACACAATAGGATTTATAAAGGGAAACAAACACACACAAATGGACCATTATACTGAGGCATTGACAGCTTATTCAGTGTACTTACTCTGTGTCCAGTAGGTCCTACAATTCCTCGAGCTCCAACATCCCCAGATTGTCCCTACAAACAGAAGGCCATTGATTAACCTGTTATTGGCTGACATAATTAATAATAAAAGCATTTCATTGATTTTGCCAAGTTAATAAGATTTTCCATAAATTAAATGACAGATTATGCCTTTTAATGGTGCTTGGGCAGTTTTTACTCACAGTTGTCCCAGGTAAGCCTTGCAATCCAGTGAAGCCTCTGTGGCCTTTCTGCCCTCTCTCTCCTTGGTCTCCTTTGGCTCCCCTGTCTCCCTGTGGCCCTTGAGGCCCCTAGGATAAAAAATAAAAAAACGACATGAACATTTGCTGTAAATTACTGTGAGCAGATTTATCCAGATCAACACTCATTGAGACTAATACAACATGAGTTTACTGGTCTGTCAATAGATACAGGTTCCTGTGTCAGTAGCATAGGTTCATGTTAATGCTGGACACCAATATTGAGAATTCAATATGATTTCGATATCGTTTGATATTGATATCGATATGAGCAAGGCATATCGTGATAGCGGTTCTGTAGGCACAGAACCCTCTCACAGGCTCTTTAGTATACTTCACTGCCTGTTGATGGGCGATCAAGTCGTCAATGACTCCAACCCCCCAAGCCATAGACTATGGCTACTACTATGGCTACTACTACGACTTCTCTGCTGCCGCACGGCAAGAGACACTGGTGCATCAAGTCTGAAACCAACAGGCTCTTGAACAGCTTCTATCCCCAAACAATACGACTGATAAATAGCTAACAAAATAGCTACACAGACAATCTGAGTTAACTCTGTATCTTTATTGACCTTTTATTTCAATCTTTCCACTGTCTGACACACTCACACTCACTGTCACTCCAACACACACTCACACTCACTGTCACTCCAACACACACTCACACTCACTGTCACTCCAACACACACTCACACTCACTGTCACTCCAACACACACTCACACTCACTGTCACTCCAACACACACTCACACTCACTTTCACTGTCACTCCAACACACACTCACACTCACTGTCACTCCAACACACACTCACACTCACTGTCACTCCAACACACACTCACACTCACTGTCACTCCAACACACACTCACACTCACCGTCACTCCAACACACACTCACACTCACTGTCACTCCAACACACACTCACACTCACTCCAACACACACTCACACTCACTGTCACTCCAACACACACTCACACTCACTGTCACTCCAACACACACTCACTGTCACTCCAACACACACTCACACTCACTCCAACACACACTCACACTCACTGTCACTCCAACACACACTCACACTCACTGTCACTCCAACACACACTCACACTCACTGTCACTCCAACACACACTCACACTCACTGTCACTCCAACACACACTCACACTCACTTTCACTGTCACTCCAACACACACTCACACTCACTGTCACTCCAACACACACTCACACTCACTGTCACTCCAACACACACTCACACTCACTGTCACTCCAACACACACTCACACTCACCGTCACTCCAACACACACTCACACTCACTGTCACTCCAACACACACTCACACTCACTCCAACACACACTCACACTCACTGTCACTCCAACACACACTCACACTCACTGTCACTCCAACACACACTCACTGTCACTCCAACACACACTCACACTCACTCCAACACACACTCACACTCACTGTCACTCCAACACACACTCACACTCACTGTCACACCAACACACACTCACACTCACTGTCACTCCAACACACACTCACGCTCACTCCAACACACACTCACACTCACTGTCACTCCAACACACACTCACACTCACTGTCACTCCAACACACACTCACACTCACTGTCACTCCAACACACACTCACTGTCACTCCAACACACACTCACACTCACTCCAACACACACTCACACTCACTGTCACTCCAACACACACTCACTGTCACTCCAACACACACTCACTGTCACTCCAACACACACTCACACTCACTGTCACTCCAACACACACTCACACTCACTGTCACTCCAACACACACTCACACTCACTGTCACTCCAACACACACTCACTGTCACTCCAACACACACTCACACTCACTCCAACACACACTCACACTCACTGTCACTCCAACACACACTCACTGTCACTCCAACACACACTCACTGTCACTCCAACACACACTCACACTCACTGTCACTCCAACACACACTCACACTCACTGTCACTCCAACACACACTCACACTCACTCCAACACACACTCACACTCACTGTCACTCCAACACACACTCACTGTCACTCCAACACACACTCACTGTCACTCCAACACACACTCACACTCACTGTCACTCCAACACACACTCACACTCACTGTCACTCCAACACACACTCACACTCACTCCAACACACACTCACACTCACTGTCACTCCAACACACACTCACTGTCACTCCAACACACACTCACTGTCACTCCAACACACACTCACACTCACTGTCACTCCAACACACACTCACTGTCACTCCAACACACACTCACTGTCACTCCAACACACACTCACACTCACTGTCACTCCAACACACACTCACACTCACTGTCACTCCAACACACACTCACACTCACTGTCACTCCAACACACACTCACACTCACTGTCACTCCAACACACACTCACACTCACCGTCACTCCAACACACACTCACACTCACTGTCACTCCAACACACACT
The DNA here is from genome assembly GCF_021184085.1 of Oncorhynchus gorbuscha. Taxonomy (NCBI): domain Eukaryota; kingdom Metazoa; phylum Chordata; class Actinopteri; order Salmoniformes; family Salmonidae; genus Oncorhynchus; species Oncorhynchus gorbuscha. The sequence goes on along the minus strand of NW_025745904.1, from coordinate 129,821 downwards.
CACACTCACCGTCACTCCAACACACACTCACACTCACCGTCACTCCAACACACACTCACACTCACCGTCACTCCAACACACACTCACACTCACTGTCACTCCAACACACACTCACACTCACTGTCACTCCAACACACACTCACACTCACTGTCACTCCAACACACACTCACACTCACTGTCACTCCAACACACACTCACACTCACTGTCACTCCAACACACACTCACACTCACTGTCACTCCAACACACACTCACACTCACTGTCACTCCAACACACACTCACACTCACTGTCACTCCAACACACACTCACACTCACTGTCACTCCAACACACACTCACACTCACTGTCACTCCAACACACACTCACACTCACACACACTCCAACACACACACACTCACACTCACTGTCACTCCAACACACACTCACACTCACTGTCACTCCAACACACACTCACACTCACTGTCACCAACCAACACACACTCACACTCACTGTCACTCCAACACACACACTCACTGTCACTCCAACACACACTCACACTCACTGTCACTCCAACACACACTCACACTCACTGTCACTCCAACACACACTCACACTCACTGTCACTCCAACACACACTCACACTCACTGTCACTCCAACACTCACACTCACTGTCACTCCAACACACACTCACACTCACTGTCACTCCAACACACACTCACACTCACTGTCACTCACTGTCACTCCAACACACACTCACACTCACTGTCACTCCAACAACACACACTCACTGTCACTCCAACACACACTCACACTCACTGTCACTCCAACACACACTCACACTCACTGTCACTCCAACACACACTCACACTCACTGTCACTCCAACACACACTCACTGTCACTCCAACACACACTCACACTCACTGTCACTCCAACACACACTCACACTCACTGTCACTCCAACACACACTCACACTCACTGTCACTCCAACACACACTCACACTCACTGTCACTCCAACACACACTCACACTCACTCCAACACACACTCACACTCACTGTCACTCCAACACACACTCACACTCACTGTCACTCCAACACACACTCACTGTCACTCCAACACACACTCACACTCACTGTCACTCCCAACACACACTCACACTCACTGTCACTCCAACACACACTCACACTCACTGTCACTCCAACACACACTCACACTCACTGTCACTCCAACACACACTCACTGTCACTCCAACACACACTCACTGTCACTCCAACACACACTCACACTCACTGTCACTCCAACACACACTCACACTCACTGTCACTCCAACACACACTCACACTCACTGTCACTCCAACACACACTCACACTCACTGTCACTCCAACACACACTCACTGTCACTCCAACACACACTCACTGTCACTCCAACACACACTCACACTCACTGTCACTCCAACACACACTCACTGTCACTCCAACACTCACACTCACTGTCACTCCAACACACACTCACACTCACTCACACTCACTCCAACACACACTCACACTCACTGTCACTCCAACACACACTCACTGTCACAACACACACTCACTGTCACTCCAACACACACTCACACTCACTGTCACTCCAACACACACTCACACTCACCACACTCACACTCACTGTCACTCCAACACACACTCACACTCACTGTCACTCCAACACACACTCACACTCACTGTCACTCCAACACACACTCACACTCACTGTCACTCCAACACACACTCACACTCACTCCAACACACACTCACTCCAAACACACACTCACACTCACTGTCACTCCAACACACACTCACACTCACTGTCACTCCAACACACACTCACACTCACTGTCACTCCAACACACACTCACACTCACTGTCACTCCAACACACACTCACACTCACTGTCACTCCAACACACACTCACACTCACTGTCACTCCAACACACACTCACACTCACTGTCACTCCAACACACACTCACACTCACTGTCACTCCAACACACACTCACACTCACTGTCACTCCAACACACACTCACACTCACTGTCACTCCAACACACACTCACACTCACTGTCACTCCAACACACACTCACACTCACTGTCACTCCAACACACACTCACACTCACTGTCACTCCAACACACACTCACACTCACTGTCACTCCAACACACACTCACACTCACTGTCACTCCAACACACACTCACTGTCACTCCAACACACACTCACTCACTGTCACTCCAACACACACTCACACTCACTGTCACTCCAACACACACTCACACTCACTGTCACTCCAACACACACTCACACTCACTGTCACTCCAACACACCTCACACTCACTGTCACTCCAACACACACTCACACTCACTGTCACTCCAACACACACTCACACTCACTGTCACTCCAACACACACTCACACTCACTGTCACTCCAACACACACTCACACTCACTGTCACTCCAACACACACTCACACTCACTGTCACTCCAACACACTCACACTCACTGTCACTCCAACACACACTCACACTCACTGTCACTCCAACACACACTCACACTCACTGTCACTCCAACACACACTCACACTCACTGTCACTCCAACACACACTCACACTCACTGTCACTCCAACACACACTCACACTCACTGTCACTCCAACACACACTCACACTCACTGTCACTCCAACACACACTCACACTCACTGTCACTCCAACACACACTCACACTCACTGTCACTCCAACACACACTCACACTCACTGTCACTCCAACACACACTCACACTCACTGTCACTCCAACACACACTCACACTCACTGTCACTCCAACACACACTCACACTCACTCCAACACACACTCACACTCACTGTCACTCCAACACACACTCACTGTCACTCCAACACACACTCACTGTCACTCCAACACACACTCACACTCACTGTCACTCCAACACACACTCACACTCACTGTCACTCCAACACACACTCACACTCACTCCAACACACACTCACACTCACTGTCACTCCAACACACACTCACTGTCACTCCAACACACACTCACTGTCACTCCAACACACACTCACACTCACTGTCACTCCAACACACACTCACTGTCACTCCAACACACACTCACTGTCACTCCAACACACACTCACACTCACTGTCACTCCAACACACACTCACACTCACTGTCACTCCAACACACACTCACACTCACCGTCACTCCAACACACACTCACACTCACTGTCACTCCAACACACACTCACACTCACCGTCACTCCAACACACACTCACACTCACTGTCACTCCAACACACACTCACACTCACTGTCACTCCAACACACACTCACACTCACTGTCACTCCAACACACACTCACACTCACTGTCACTCCAACACACACTCACACTCACTGTCACTCCAACACACACTCACACTCACTGTCACTCCAACACACACTCACACTCACTGTCACTCCAACACACACTCACACTCACTGTCACTCCAACACACACTCACACTCACTGTCACTCCAACACACACTCACACTCACTGTCACTCCAACACACACTCACACTCACTGTCACTCCAACACACACTCACACTCACTGTCACTCCAACACACACTCACACTCACTGTCACTCCAACACACACTCACACTCACTGTCACTCCAACACACACTCACACTCACTGTCACTCCAACACACACTCACACTCACCGTCACTCCAACACACACTCACACTCACTGTCACTCCAACACACACTCACACTCACTGTCACTCCAACACACACTCACACTCACTGTCACTCCAACACACACTCACACTCACTGTCACTCCAACACACACTCACACTCACTGTCACTCCAACACACACTCACACTCATTCCAACACACACTCACACTCACTGTCACTCCAACACACACTCACACTCACTGTCACTCCAACACACACTCACACTCACTGTCACTCCAACACACACTCACACTCACTGTCACTCCAACACACACTCACACTCACCGTCACTCCAACACACACTCACACTCACTGTCACTCCAACACACACTCACACTCACTGTCACTCCAACACACACTCACTGTCACTCCAACACACACTCACACTCACTGTCACTCCAACACACACTCACTGTCACTCCAACACACACTCACTGTCACTCCAACACACACTCACACTCACTGTCACTCCAACACACACTCACACTCACTGTCACTCCAACACACACTCACACTCACTGTCACTCCAACACACACTCACACTCACTGTCACTCCAACACACACTCACTGTCACTCCAACACACACTCACTGTCACTCCAACACACACTCACACTCACTGTCACTCCAACACACACTCACACTCACTGTCACTCCAACACACACTCACACTCACTGTCACTCCAACACACACTCACACTCACTGTCACTCCAACACACACTCACACTCACTGTCACTCCAACACACACTCACTGTCACTCCAACACACACTCACACTCACTGTCACTCCAACACACACTCACTGTCACTCCAACACACACTCACACTCACTGTCACTCCAACACACACTCACACTCACTGTCACTCCAACACACACTCACTGTCACTCCAACACACACTCACACTCACTGTCACTCCAACACACACTCACACTCACTGTCACTCCAACACACACTCACACTCACTGACTTTTTAAATATTTCCTGTATACAGTAGAGATAGCTTACTTACTTTATTGTGTATATCATATTTGTTATTCTTATTTCCAGTGTGTGTTTTTTCCCCTAGTAATACATTGTTATTGATTATTGCACTGTTGAGTTTGCAAGACAGACTTTTCACTGCATGCAACAAAACTTGGAACAGGCTTCCCATTGTATTCGAACTGGTTGGGTAGGTTAGAACCACGGGCAATCAGCAAGCAGCTGTCTGAACCGCACAAAGTGCAATGTTATTCAACTGTTTCGATGCTATTCATTCAAACCGATATGATACCAATATTGGTTCGGGAAAAAAGTAAACAGATTTTGCATATCACTAGTTTATACAGTATGTACTAATCAACAGGCATACTACTACCACTAGTAGTGTACTCTACTTCATCAACAGGCATACTACTACCACTAGTAGTGTACACTACTTCATCAACAGGCATACTACTACCACTAGTAGTGTACACTACTTCATCAACAGGCATACTACTAGTAGTGTACCAACAGGCATAGTAGTAGTGTACTCTACCTCATCAACAGGCATACTACTACCACTAGTAGTGTACTCTACTTCATCAACAGGCATACTACTTCCACTAGTAGTGTACACTACTTCATCAACAGGCATACTACTACCACTAGTAGTGTACTCTACGTCATCAACAGTCATACTACTTCCACTAGTAGTGTACTCTACTTCATCAACAGGCATACTACTACCCCTAGTAGTGTACTCTACTTCATCAACAGGCATACTACTACCACTAGTAGTGTACTCTACCTCATCAACAGGCATACTACTACCACTAGTAGTGTACTCTACTTCATCAACAGGCATACTACTACCACTAGTAGTGTACTCTACTTCATCAACAGGCATACTACTACCACTAGTAGTGTACACTACTTCATCAACAGGCATACTACTACCACTAGTAGTGTACTCTACCTCATCAACAGGCATACTACTACCACTAGTAGTGTACTCTACTTCATCAACAGGCATACTACTACCACTAGTAGTGTACACTACTTCATCAACAGGCATACTACTACCACTAGTAGTGTACTCTACGTCATCAACAGGCATACTACTTCCACTAGTAGTGTACTCTACTTCATCAACAGGCATACTACTACCCCTAGTAGTGTACTCTACTTCATCAACAGGCATACTACTACCACTAGTAGTGTACTCTACCTCATCAACAGGCATACTACTACCACTAGTAGTGTACTCTACATCAACAGGCATACTACTACCACTAGTAGTGTACTCTACTTCATCAACAGGCATACTACTACCACTAGTAGTGTACTCTACTTCATCAACAGGCATACTACTACCCCTAGTAGTGTACTCTACTTCATCAACAGGCATAATACTACCACTAGTAGTGTACTCTACTTCATCAACAGGCATAATACTACCACTAGTAGTGTACTCTACCTCATCAACAGGCATACTACTTCCACTAGTAGTGTACTCTACTTCATCAACAGGCATACTACTACCACTAGTAGTGTACTCTACTTCATCAACAGGCATACTACTACCACTAGTAGTGTACTCTACTTCATCAACAGGCATACTACCACCACTAGTAGTGTACTCTACCTCATCAACAGGCATACTACTACCACTAGTAGTGTACTCTACTTCATCAACAACAGGCATACTACTACCACTAGTAGTGTACTCTACCTCATCAACAGGCATACTACTACCACTAGTAGTGTACTCTACTTCATCAACAGGCATACTACTACCACTAGTAGTGTACTCTACGTCATCAACAGGCATACTACTTCCACTAGTAGTGTACTCTACTTCATCAACAGGTATACTACTACCAATAGTAGTGTACTCTACTTCATCAACAGGCATACTACTACCACTAGTAGTGTACTCTACCTCATCAACAGGCATACTACTACCACTAGTAGTGTACTCTACTTCATCAACAGGCATACTACTACCACTAGTAGTGTACTCTACTTCATCAACAGGCATACTACTACCACTAGTAGTGTACTCTACTTCATCAACAGGCATACTACTACCACTAGTAGTGTACTCTACTTCATCAACAGACATACTACTACCACTAGTAGTGTACTCTACTTCATCAACAGGCATACTACTACCACTAGTAGTGTACTCTACGTCATCAACAGGCATACTACTTCCACTAGTAGTGTACTCTACTTCATCAACAGGCATACTACTACCCCTAGTAGTGTACTCTACTTCATCAACAGGCATACTACTACCACTAGTAGTGTACTCTACGTCATCAACAGGCATACTACTACCACTAGTAGTGTACAACAGGCATACTACTACTAGTCATCAACAGGCATACTACTTCCACTAGTAGTGTACTCTACTTCATCAACAGGCATACTACTACCCCTAGTAGTGTACTCTACTTCATCAACAGGCATACTACTACCACTAGTAGTGTACTCTACCTCATCAACAGGCATACTACTACCACTAGTAGTGTACTCTACCTCATCAACAGGCATACTACTACCACTAGTAGTGTACTCTACCTCATCAACAGGCATACTACTACCACTAGTAGTGTACTCTACTTCATCAACAGGCATACTACTACCACTAGTAGTGTACTCTACTTCATCAACAGGCATACTACTACCACTAGTAGTGTACTCTACCTCATCAACAGGCATACTACTACCACTAGTAGTGTACTCTACTTCATCAACAGGCATACTACTACCACTAGTAGTGTACTCTACTTCATCAACAGGCATACTACTACCACTAGTAGTGTACTCTACCTCATCAACAGGCATACTACTACCACTAGTAGTGTACTCTACTTCATCAACAGGCATACTACTACCTCTAGTAGTGTACTCTACTTCATCAACAGGCATACTACTACCACTAGTAGTGTACCCTACTTCATCAACAGGCATACTACTACCACTAGTAGTGTACACTACTTCATCAACAGGCATACTACTTCCACTAGTAGTGTACTCTACCTCATCAACAGGCATACTACTTCCACTAGTAGTGTGCTCTACCTCATCAACAGGCATACTACTTCCACTAGTAGTGTGCTCTACCTCATCAACAGGCATACTACTTCCACTAGTAGTGTACTCTACTTCATCAACAGGCATACTACTACCACTAGTAGTGTACTCTACTTCATCAACAGGCATAATACTACCACTAGTAGTGTACTCTACCTCATCAACAGGCATACTACTACCACTAGTAGTGTACTCTACTTCATCAACAGGCATACTACTACCACTAGTAGTGTACTCTACTTCATCAACAGGCATACTACTACCACTAGTAGTGTACTCTACCTCATCAACAGGCATACTACTTCCACTAGTAGTGTACTCTACTTCATCAACAGGCATTCTACTACCACTAGTAGTGTACACTACTTCATCAACAGGCATACTACTACCACTAGTAGTGTACTTATTTCATAGGAAATGTAAGAGAGGTGTTCTTACCAGCTTCCCCCGGATCCCTGATTGTCCCTGGGGTCCTGGAGGCCCTCTAGCACCCTAGTGTTGAAAAACAAAAAAACAATGTCAAGGGAAATCAAATCAAACAACCTGAAATGAGTTTACTACCAACCTGGTCACATCTACTCAGATTATGACAGCTCTTAACCCTGAAACGTTACATTTTTACATTTAGTCATTTAGCCGACTCCCTTATCCAGAGAAGACAAGAGTGAGTTACAGTAGTAGTGAGTTACAGTAGTGAGTTACAGTAGTGAGTTACAGTAGTGAGTTACAGGAGTGAGTTACAGTAGTGAGTTACAGTAGTGAGTTACAGGAGTGAGTTACAGTAGTGAGTTACAGTAGTGAGTTACAGGAGTGAGTTACAGTAGTGAGTTACAGTAGTGAGTTACAGTAGTGAGTTACAGTAGTGAGTTACAGTAGTGAGTGCAGACATTTTCGTACTGGGTTTTGACCTCGAACACTGTAGACTCCTATGACCTCTAACGCCATAAGGGTCTACAGTCATGTCTCAAGGCTAGAAGGCTCTGAACGTTGGTGTGGCAAAGTCCAGATTACTCACATTGTCTCCTCTCTTCCCAGGGACTCCAGAGGTGCCGACTGGACCAACAGAGCCATGAAGCCCAGGAGTTCCAGCAAGACCCTCAGCACCAGGATTCCCTCTATCTCCCTACAGACAGACAGACAGACAGACAGACAGACAGACAGACAGACAGACAGACAGACAGACAGACAGACAGACAGACAGACAGACAGACAGACAGACAGACAGACAGACAGACAGACAGACAGACAGACAGACAGACAGACAGACAGACAGACAGACAGACAGACAGACAGACAGACAGACAGACAGACAGACAGACAGACAGACAGACAGACAGACAGACAGACAGACAGACAGACAGACAGACAGACAGACAGACAGACAGACAGACAGACAGACAGACAGACAGACAGACAGACAGACAGACAGACAGACAGACAGACAGACAGACAGACAGACAGACAGACAGACAGACAGACAGACAGACAGACAGACAGACAGACAGACAGACAGAAACAGAACGACAGACAGACACATTTTCTGGTGAAATGGTTTGATCATACATTTCCATAAAGTTTCTTGTCCATCTGTAGTTGTGTCTTACCCTGGCTCCTATAAGTCCATCCTTGCCAGGTACCCCATCAGACCCAGCATTCCCCTGTAAAGACAGATTGCTGCATTAAGTTTACCTGTGCTGTATATTACAGTATCCTTCTGTTACAGTAAAGACCTGCTTTTCAGGGGAACTATTATAATTCCCACATGAATGAAAGGTGTGTATGTGAGTATGTTTTAATCCACAGTTGGTTTTTAATGGATATGTGTTCAATGAACCCACAGACAGAACAGTCATGGGTCAATTAAGTGGAAACACATACCGTAAGACCAAGGTCCCCTCTTGGTCCGGTTGTCCCTGGTAACCCGACTGCACCGACAGCACCCTTGCCTCCCCGAGTTCCGGGGGCACCTGATTTTCCGGGTGCACCCTGGGAAAATAAGTGTGACATCACTGGTCAGGACACAAATGGAAAGTGTATGAGCGTCCGGTATATCTGACTGAGTCTTGGATTGGGACTCTGTTCAGTGTATAATGATACTACTCTCAAGGCTATAGAAATGAATGGTGAATGTGAACTTGAGTTCCATACATACAGCAGTACCGGGGGGCCCAAACATCCCGCTCTCTCCTCTGACTCCAGGTATGCCCACAACACCTCGCTGTCCTGAGATACCTGGTGGTCCCGCCGGCCCATCAGGGCCCTGTCAGAAACAAAGACCATCCCATTGGCCAATGGTAACTTCAGATATTTCCTAGTCTAGCAAAAGAAGTATAGAGTAATGGAGGGTGGCAGAGAAGTCTCGCTCTGTAAACCACTCTGAACGATACAGCTACATTTTTTACTTCTGTAACTCTCTCATATTTACCCCTGGTCCATCCTCTCCAGGCTCTCCCTTGTCTCCTGGGGCACCTGCTGGGCCCGGGGCCCCCCTCTCTCCTACACGCCCAGGGCCTCCATTCTCGCCTCTAAGTCCCGGAGTACCTGCCTTCCCTGGGGTACCAATGTCTCCAGGCACCCCTACCTCACCCTGGAAGAGTGGAAAGACAAAGTGAGTAATGGAATAACATATTTCACTATATTGCTCTGTGTTCTATTGTTTATGAAATAATTTATTGGTGATTTCATAGGTATAAAGTGATTTGATTGGTTGATAGTAGGATTAACTCACAACGGAGCCTGCTGGACCAACTCCCCCAGGGAATCCTGGGAAACCAGACCCACCCTGAAAATGAGATTAAATTCTTATTAGAAAATATCAACATACTGTACTACATATTCAGTGAATTCCCTGGAAAAGCATTCCTACTCTGTGCTGAGTAGCCATGATCAGGTCTATTTCTACAGTAAAGTGTTTCTATGAATGCCTCAGCCTTTATACGTCACCCTCAGTACACCTCACTCACCGCAGCCCCTTGTGTTCCTCTGGCCCCCTTTAGTCCAGTCACACCATCAGGACCCTGGGAACCAAGTTTACCAGCTGTTCCCTGGAGTCCCTGTGCTCCAGCCTCACCCTTCTGACCCCTCTCTCCTGGTTCACCTTTGACCCCGGGTTGCCCATCGGGACCCTGCGACGAGTTGGACACAATGACCATGATTACTGGGCAGATTCATCGCCATGCAAAACGACTTCCAAGTCTCACCATGGGTATAGTTACTATGTGGTTATATGGAAATGGTTACTAACTTTGACCATTACTGAAATTTTTATTCAACATTATACAGGAGGATGTTTGCAGCGCAATCTGTTCAGACAACACCTGTAACAATAGCAAGCCAAGGTTGACTAATTAACAGAACATCAAGGGACACAAGGCAACAGGGAAGGCGCCTGTCATAGCTGACACTATTGGGCGTGACAGATCCCCACATTGTTTGAAAGCCACTCACAGGAGACCCAGGGAATCCTACTGCACCGGTTGGACCAGGCTCCCCAGAAGCTCCCTATAACAGATGTTGGGTCAGAGGTCAGTACAGAGGTATAGGAGAACTATTAACAGTATATTGCAATTGTCTTTTTTTACTATGGGACAATTGTACACAATATAACTTACAGTATTTCACGTGTGTCAATAATTTAACAAAATGAATCGCAGTACTTACGGCCACTGCTCTCGCTCCTCGACGTCCAGGGGGCCCTTTAGGGCCGGACTCTCCCTAAAACAAACACATATAATACATTGTCTGGGTATCTGTGGTAGGCACTGAGGCCTTAATATGGTGAGGTGTTCTCTGCTACAGTGTATGTTCATCTAGTCTGTCTGTCTAAGTGCTGTTGGTGACTGTATGCTGGATGCTCCTTTAGGGTCTAGGCAGGGTTACTGTTATTAAAGCACTATGTGACAACTGATGATGTAAAGAGGCCTTCATCAAATCAAATGTATTTATATAGCCCTTCGTACATCAGCTGATATCTCAAAGTGCTGTACAGAAACCCAGCCTAAAACCCCAAACAGCAAGCAATGCAGGTGTAAAAGCACGGATACATTTGAGTGAGTGAGTGAGTGAGTGAGTGAGTGAGTGAGTGAGTGAGTGAGTGAGTGAGTGAGTGAGTGAGTGAGTGAGTGAGTGAGTGAGTGCTTTACCTTATCACCATTGAGCCCAATGCCTCCTGTTGGTCCAACTGGACCAGGAAGTCCCTTCAAATGAAAAACAAACAGGATTTCAAATATTGGACAACTTGCTGTGAACAACTTACTATGGTTGTGAAACCAATGAAACTAGAAGGTGCATCAAAAGGTGACTCCACTCAACCCAGGGCCTAAAGCTGGTTATGATGACGTCACTACATTTTGACATATCATTCAACTTGAACCTAACAGAATTTAGTTATGGGTGACATTTTAAGATGTTATTTTGCTTAAACCCTTGATGTAATCCATTTAGGTGACTCAGAAAGGTATGTGTAGACATGTATGTGTAAGGTAACACTCACCCCGGGCCCGTCGTTTCCAGCAGTACCCTCGGTTCCTTTCTCACCAACTGAACCCTAAGGAGAGAAGAGGGGTCAGCAGAACAGGACTGCAGAATGAACCCACCCAGTTATAAACATGGAATACACCACTCTGAAGGGTGACAACTTGTAGTTCCTTCTAGTGTCTTGGACTCTGGAGGTACTTTGTGTACTTAACCAAGTAATATTTTCCCCTCCAACACAGATACTTACCACATCTCCTTTAGGACCAGGAGAACCAGGGATACCCCTCTCCCCGGGCATCCCCTGCAGGCCTGCAGCTCCTATGTCCCCAACAGTTCCTTTAGTTCCAGACCCCCCCTGGGGGAAGAACACACACAGAGACAACTCTCATACCATGTTTGTGGGAAATAACATGGATCCATCGTGGAAGAGATATCATTTGACAACCTGGTTAAATGACTGAATGAATAAAGACACAAATAAATCAATCAATATTTGAAAGTGATGTGCTATAGTACTTACCTTTGGTCCCTCTGGTCCTGGCCCTCCTGAAATACCTTTGGGCCCCGGTAGTCCGTTAGTTCCCACATCACCTCTCTCTCCTGGGATGCCCCGCTCACCCTACGATACAATCACAATCACCCCACTGGTCAGCTACAAACAACTTCTTTACAGCACTGTATGTTATTGATGTTATCGTATCAGATGACTTGGATTTGAATCTTTATATAAATAGACCAAAAATGAAAGCATTGTCTGAGGATGGTGATGGACCATCTGACATTAAAAAAAGGGACAGTTTGATGAAAAAGCTTTACATAAAGACCAGGTCATGTGACAGGATTCACAAAAACACAGTGCCCTAGTTACAAACCTTATTTTACTGAAGATTAGGACTGAACTCAAACAAAACCGCATTTTGCCACACGATAGGTTTCCATTATGTATTAGGTAATTGTGTTTCTGTATTGAAAAAATATCAATATGTCACATGATTTCAGTTGGAAGATGCATTTTCTCTGCAGAGGGGCAGAGTTACTTTCCCTTATTGAGGGTTGTATTCAAATGGGCATCAAATGAATAGATAAATCAGCTATGAAGATGGCTTACCCTTGGCCCTGTGAGACCAGCAGCCCCTCCCTCTCCAGCGATACCCTGGGAATGACAATACCAAACACATTTCATCAACACAACAGACAGGCTGTTTCAATCCCCTCTTCCACCTTCCTTACTGTCCAATCCCCTCTTCCACCTTCCTTACTGTCCAATCCCCTCTTCCACCTTCCTTACTGTCCAATCCCGTCTTCCACCTTCCTTACTGTCCAATCCCGTCTTCCACCTTCCTTACTGTCCAATCCCCTCTTCCACCTTCCTTACTGTCCAATCCCCTCTTCCACCTTCCTTACTGTCCAATCCCCTCTTCCACCTTCCTTACTGTCCAATCCCCTCTTCCACCTTCCTTACTGTCCAATCCCCTCTTCCACCTTCATTACTGTCCAATCCCCTCTTCCACCTTCCTTACTGTCCAATCCCCTCTTCCACCTTCCTTACTGTCCAATCCCCTCTTCCACCTTCCTTACTGTCCAATCCCCTCTTCCACCTTCCTTACTGTCCAATCCCCTCTTCCACCTTCATTACTGTCCAATCCCCTCTTCCACCTTCCTTACTGTCCAATCCCCTCTTCCACCTTCCTTACTGTCCAATCCCCTCTTCCACCTTCATTACTGTCCAATCCCCTCTTCCACCTTCCTTACTGTCCAATCCCCTCTTCCACCTTCCTTACTGTCCAATCCCCTCTTCCACCTTCCTTATTGTCCAATCCCCTCTTCCACCTTCCTTACTGTCCAATCCCCTCTTCCACCTTCATTACTGTCCAATCCCCTCTTCCACCTTCCTTACTGTCCAATCCCCTCTTCCACCTTCCTTACTGTCCAATCCCCTCTTCCACCTTCCTTACTGTCCAATCCCCTCTTCCACCTTCATTACTGTCCAATCCCCTCTTCCACCTTCCTTACTGTCCAATCCCCTCTTCCACCTTCATTACTGTCCAATCCCCTCTTCCACCTTCCTTACTGTCCAATCCCTCTTCCACCTTCCTTACTGTCCAGTCCCCTCTTCCACCTTCCTTACTGTCCAATCCCCTCTTCCACCTTCCTTACTGTCCAATCCCCTCTTCCACCTTCATTACTGTCCAATCCCCTCTTCCACCTTCCTTACTGTCCAATCCCCTCTTCCACCTTCCTTACTGTCCAATCCCCTCTTCCACCTTCCTTACTGTCCAATCCCCTCTTCCACCTTCATTACTGTCCAATCCCTCTTCCACCTTCCTTACTGTCCAATCCCTCTTCCACCTTCCTTACTGTCCAATCCCCTCTTCCACCTTCCTTACTGTCCAATCCCCTCTTCCACCTTCCTTACTGTCCAATCCCCTCTTCCACCTTCATTTACTGTCCAATCCCTCTTCCACCTTCCTTACTGTCCAATCCCCTCTTCCACCTTCCTTACTGTCCAATCCCCTCTTCCACCTTCCTTACTGTCCAATCCCCTCTTCCACCTTCATTACTGTCCAATCCCCTCTTCCACCTTCCTTACTGTCCAATCCCCTCTTCCACCTTCCTTACTGTCCAATCCCCTCTTCCACCTTCCTTACTGTCCAATC